>NC_081574.1:3497383-3530524 GCF_022355385.1 Mustela nigripes | reverse complement strand
TTCCTGAACAGTCTCTTCCCTTCTCCTCTCAATGAAGTGTTCCTTAGCATGTTGTAACAAATATCCTTGGATGGTGTTCTGGCTAACAATACCCCCAGCGCAGAGTCCCTTAGGAATCTGAAGTTGACGTGGCACTAGAGCTACAATCAGGACCTGCAGAAGGGTGGGGATCTTCTTCCAAGTGCACACACATGGCCATTGGCAGCCCTTGGTCTCTTACCGCCCGGGCATCTCCAAGGGACTTCATCATATCGTGGAAGTTGGCTTCTCCCAGGGCAAATTATCCAAGAGAAAAAAGGAAACCATGGCCCATTTATAACCTAGTCTTGAAAGTGATTCCAATCATCTGGGCTATATTCTAATGGGTAGAAGTGAGGATCCGGGTTCAGGCTGCACTTAAGGTGTGTGGGGGGGGTGTTGGGTACTGGAGAAATGCCAGAGTGTGAGAATCCATAGAACCATCTTGCATGGAACCATCTTGGATGCTCCTTACCGAGGAGGTTCTGGTGTCGTGGAAGGACATGGGAAGGGGTACAGGGATCCATGGATTCACCTTAGAGGCTCCTTACCGGGATGGGCTCGATATTCTCGATCTTCACTTTCCACGGTAGCCAGATCACAAGTAAACTAGGGATTACTGTGATCCTTAAGGCTCTTTTGCCAAAAGAATGAGAGAGTCTATGTGGTAATCTGGTGTCTGAAGTAGCTCAATTCTGACGTCCAATATGGCAGTCAGTAGACACATTGACTATTAGATTTCAATTCAAATTTAAATGCAATTTTATTTAAAATTTATTTTAGTAGTTGCACTAGCCATCTTTCAAAAACTCAAAAGCCACATGTCCACAGTTACTGAATTGCAGAGTGTGGCTATAGAACATTTCCAGTGCTATTTTAGACAACACTGATACAGACCCTACTAGCTTAGTCCACGGTATCTTTTAGTAGAGCAGTATTTTTCTCATTAATAGACACATGCACATTTTTTTTGCTCACCTTTTCAAACCTTAGGTTGTTGCTTCTTTATTAAAATGATTTGCATGATAAATTGTCCTTGTTAAACCTACTCCTAAACGGAGATATTTTAAACAATACACATTACTTTACCTTTTAATTTGAAATGTTACCTACTTTTTTGTTGGATTAAACCAAGATATTCAAATGAAGGATGCTGATTATTACATGCTGCAGAAAAGAACACAAAATCCAGTGTACTTCTTGAAGCATAATTTATGTAAAAACATGCACACAATTGCATTCAAGTATTTGATGTAAGTAATGAGAGAATCACACATAATGGGCATTTTTTATTAAACTGAGATTTGGTTGATTTGTCTTATGAATGAAGTTACTCAAGCAGATTGGATTCTGAACCAAAAAAAAAAAAAAAAAAAATCAGAAGAAAGAAATGGAAATTTCAGAAGCCCAGCACATAAATATCAGTGCAAACAAATAAAGTTGGCTACAGTGTATCTGCATAGGAGAAAATAAGCAAGTTTGGGGCTTGGTTTAGTGAAATCTAGTGGGAATTTTCTTTAAATAATTGCGTAATTAATGGCAGTGAACTTCTCCATCTCCAACATTTGTTGAACATTTGGTATGTGCCCCGTAAAGTCAATTCAAGTAAAAAAGCTTGATCAGACACAGATCTATTGTTGTTGATTTCCTAATTCTGAAGTGGAGTAAGCCATAAGTCAAATGATTACAAATACAAAGTGGGAAACGGTTAATATGGTGAAATTTTTGTATTATATATTGTAGAACTCTGGCAAGAACATCAGTTTAAGGAAGGCAAGAAAATGGTCTATCTTGCTACCAAAACTGCTACATGGAGAAAAGAGCCTGGCCTAGAGTTCACATTAAGTAAATTCTCCATAAGGGTGTAAATTAGAAAAACTTCCTGGACCACAGTGCAGATGGACTGGGCTGCAGAGGGTTGATTTGACAGGCGTTTGCAAACTATGGACGTGAGGTCCAGCTGGAGCCAGCAGCTTAAGCAGCAGGGAACAGGGAAAGCTGGGCTCTTGTTGCAGAAAAGCAAGTGGTGCCAGTGGTGAGGAGTCGCAGCAGGTAGAGTAGAAAGGTAGGGGGGTCCCACGTGGGACCCGTTGTCGTGCCTTGCTCTCGCGTGGACTTCAAGTCTGAAGTCCTCATCTACAGCATTGGGATAATGACGCTGCCTAAGATAGCTCAGAAAGACATTGAAATATGTGGATGAGAAAAGTGATATGAATGCATTTTAGGGAAAAAGGAAAAAATGCTGGAGGCATTCAAGCTGGTGATATACATGAGAAAAGGTAACAACGAAGCCCAATGTCATCCCAAACCCGAGTCGCCTGAAACTCTCTGCTTCCTGGCTACCCCTAACGACACACTGTTAATTTGAAATATCTGTCTATCTATTATGTGTGTAATTTATTTTTGCCTGGAAAAGGAGTCCTCTTTCTCCTTCTTTAGTTCTCTTAAGTGGAAATGTTAACCATTTTCCACCAAGAAGTTGTGTTTGTGGAAATGCGCTTTGGAAATGGACCATTGAGAAGCTATGAGTTCTCTGTGTTCCCTACTCTCCTACCCTGGGATTGCGGAGCTCCCATCTACTTAATAGCATTTCTCATTCCCATCGTAAGTCTAAGAGCTAGAAAGGAAGGAGCCTATTCTAAGATGTTGCGTTTAATGTAGAGAGAGATTCTATTTTCTCAGGTGGCCCTTGAATTCTGCTTGTCATAAACTGTCTAAATTTGCTGAACTTCATACGTTAAGGTAGAATGTGTTTCTTCTTCTATAATTGAAATGCAAATTGCATAAACTTAATTCAAAGCATGGTAGTCTTTCAAGGAAAAAAAAGAAAAGAAAAAACAGACCTAACCTGTAAAGCACAGATAATAAGGACCGAAAGCCCACTTGCTTCAAAACAAGGAGGTTTTGGCAACTTCGGCAAGAGAAGCTCCTTGAGAGACAAGCACATTACTGATACCTGTTTTTAATCTTTGATTCTTCCATGATGCTCTGCATTTGAATACGCGAAATCATTATTTATTCTTTCATTCATTCCACATGCTTGTAGGCACTAATGTTCGTCTGTTTGCGGAGGATACAGTAATGGAGAAGACGCGCGCACACACACACACACACACACACACACACACTTAGCACTTTCTGGCAAACCTCTCTTACTGATTTCATGGTAAACATGACAGTGGTACTTAGTTCAATGTCCACTCTTGATCTGGGGTCAGATCTTGTTCTCAGGGTCGTGAGATCGAGCCCTGCTTCGGGCTCTAAGTCTCAGTGCCAAGTCTGTTTGGGACTCTCTCTGTCCGCTCCCTCTGCCCCTTCCCACTTCTTTCTCTTTCTCTAAAATAAATAAATGTTTCTTAAAAAAATTAAAAAAAAAAACAAAAGAAAAACTCAAGTGAACTGTCGAGTATTCTGAACGATGATCCGTGCTATGGGAATGACTCAAGCTGGAAGGTGGAAGGAGCTTGTGTTCAAACGGGAAGACGAGCCGCGTAAACCCTTAGTGAGAACGGGGCGTCTGAGCAAAAGTAGGGCTGCGGTGAGGGACCCAGCCACACAGCGAAGAAGAGCCTGAGGCCGGTTGTGCCCCGAGGCCGTGGTGTGCCTGGGGGTTCCCGGGATTCCTCTGGGGAAGCCCGCGTGACGGGAGCAGAGGGGGAAAGCAAGACCGAAAGTCAGACGTGGAACAGGGAACCACATTTTAGATGGCCATTTAGGACATTGGCGGGATGTTAGCTTTTCCTGGAGCTGAGGTGAGGGGGCATCAGAGGGTGGCAGGCAGGGGAAGCGCGAAATCTGTTTTACGGTTAACAGGATTTCTCTGTGACTGTGCGGAGTCCAGCAGAGCTTGGTCAAAAGGAAGGTTTGTTTGGAGGCTACTCCTTTATCTACAGGAGAAGACAACCGAGACATGGCAGAGATAGAGGTGGTCCTATTGGGACATATTTGGAAGAAAGCCAGTGGGGTGGGCTGAAAGATTGAGGAGATGATGTCAGGAAATTGAGGATATAGTTGATGGCCCCGGGTTTCGGACCCGCGCAGCCGGGAAGACGAGGAGCCGCTTACCTAGCTAAGAGGAGGGAGGCAGGAGAGGAGGTGAGGCGTTGCGTTCTGAACGTGGCAAGTCGTAGGTGCCCACCGCATCCCGCAGCACGCGTGGCACGCAGCTGGACTTGCCCAGAGGAGGTCTTGGTCAGACGCCCGGTACTAGGAGTCTGTCAGTGTGTAGGTGGGATTTTCACCACCCAACTGGACGAGGTCACCACATGAGTTCAGTAGGAAAGAGAAGAGCTTCAAGTACTGAGCCCAGAGCTCCCCAGAAGGACGAGGCTGGAGAGAAACAAAGGAACTAACAAAGAAGGGTGCAACCCAGTGGCCCATGGGCTAGGAGGAAACTGTCCTGACTAGGGAGATGATGTCCTGTCAGAGATGACAGACTAATTCGTAGGGACTGAAACTGACCAGTATGGGCAGAACTGAAGTCACCAGTCACCTGGAGCAGAACTGTGGGGTGTTGAGATGACAGACAGACTGTGTGAGATGACCCTGAGAGGCTGTGGAGGCGGGGAGGGGGTTATGGTCTCCATATAAAGGAAGAAGAGAAGTGGAACTGAGCTTGAGGACGAAGTGACATCAGATGACTCTTTGCTTTGATTTTTTGTTTGGAAATAGGGTGCGTCCCAGTGCACCGGTTTTTTAATCATGGAGTGATGCCCTAGGGAGGAGGTCCAGCCTGCACACAGTTGTTGACTCTGGCATCTCCGTGAAGCTCCTCTTCCCCTTGCCCACGTGCTCTCCATCTATACCTTATTGTAAGCAAGTCTCATGTTAGGGCTTTTTTTGGCGTCATTTTTGCCATATAACTACTTAAAAAGGCATTACCTTACAAGAGGTTACAGAAATAATGCTTTAACATACTCTATATTTTGATTAGTCCTTACGTTCAAGAATATTCATCATTTTCATCTGGTCACATACCTACTATCTGTACAGCGAGCCGACCTTCATCTTCTAAACAGGGGACGATCTCTCCGCCCTCACATACTCTTTATCCATTCACATAGTGAGATACTAGCCGTTAATTTCTGTAGAAAATAGGCTTTCATTTAAGTCAGAGGTTCTCTGTAAGTCTTAGAAAATTTATATGCTCACTTTTCTTTTTTAAAAAGATCTCTTCATTATTTGAGGGAGAGAGAGAGAGAAGAGCGTACACACGTGATAGAGGGAGGGACAGAAGAAGAGGGTCTCCAGCAGACTTCCCGCTGAGCGTGCCCCGCCTGGGCCTCGATCCCAGGGCTCCGAGATCAGGACCCGAGTCAAAATCAAGTCAGACACTTACCCAACTGAGCCATCCTGCTGCCCCCCGCTCACTCTTCTCAACATAGGCTGTAAATCACCACCTTTTCTTTCGTCATTCCAGCATTTTCTTAACATGAATGCTTTGACCTGAGATGCTTTAAGGTAATTTAAAGTAGTTTCTTTTAAATTGGACAGTTACCAGGCAACCTTTACTAAGACTTATGTAGATACCTCTGATTTATATAAAAGGTTGTTCTCTACAGAAACAAGCAAGGTATTAAGCAGAGATATAAAGTGATTTACAGACACAAGTTTTTCAAATTGCAAGGAGAAATCAATTTTCTCTCATTCAAAGAAAATCTTTTGCAAAAATCATAGATTTGGCAAAACACAGGTCCTATAGAAAATTTTCCCTCCTCATCTACTTTTAGCTTTGGATAGAAAACAAAATATAAAATGAGTAATATCTTGGGTTTATATATGAACTTAAGTGTTTTACATTTATAGACAGCTATTTTAAGGACTGACTCATTCTTTCTCTTTTACTGTGGTTTTCTAATACTCACTTGCCGTTTATGTGGTGAATACACAAAAAGGTTGCATAAACATCTACCTGTAGGTGAACAGAAAGGATACTCTTACAGAAGGTTCTGCTCAATATGGTGGCCACTGGGGACATATGGCCATTGAGTGCATTGAATCTAGTTTAACTGAGTAACTAAATTTTAAATTGTACTTAATTTTCATGAAGATGAATTTAAATTAAAAAAGAAAAGCATTGCAAAATATTTTGCCATTAAACACAGTTCATCCTTTTGTTACAACTACCTATCACTTTACCCGTTGAAAATTGAGAATCCAAATAAGATATGCTCTAAGTATATGATACATAGAGCATTTAAACATCTATCATGAATAAGAGAATGTGAAATGTCCCATTAATATCTTTTTATATTGATTACATATTGAAACAATAGTGTTTTGGATATATTAGATTAAGCAAAATATCTTATTAAAGCTTACTTTTACTTTTTGCATTTCCCTTTCAGTGAGATGACTACAAATTTAAACTAATGCATAAGGCTCATATTAAATTTCCAATAGACAGCATTCTTCAGTGACATCATCACTAAGAGTAAAATTAATGAGAGATTTGGAACCCAATTAGGTAAAATGAATGAGGTAATAGAAATGTCTAAAGTATATGCAAAATTGCAAGATTTGTTTTAATGATCAATATTAAAATTAACAATTTGAAGCAATAACATCTGTCATTTACACATTAAGTATCTGTCATATGTATCTGTATGTATCAGGATATACCTAGTGTTTAGCCCAGGGACGTTGCAAGAGTTAGTGGGATTTGCAGATGATCAGATTAGAGATTTATTCCTCAAACAAACTCCGAGGGTGTTGTCATTTCAGAGGTCACATTCTGCCCTCGGCTACCTTAGAATTAGCCACCTAAAGGTACACATTTCTGCTGCCCACCTTGTGTGTGCTTTAAGATGTCTGTGGTTTTATGAATAGATCTTTGGATGTTCTAATCCCTGTCATCTTTATGCACTAACAAAAATCCATTTTGTTCAAATCTAACATTTTGGTCCAAAATCCTAATATTTTGGTTATTTCCCAACATTTTTTAATTCTAAAAATCTATATGAATTCTCTAAAGTCTTACAATAATTTTTAATACTTAATTTTTTTATAAGACTCTTTTTTAAAAAATATTTTTTATTTATTTGACAGAGCGAGATCACAAGTAGGCAGAGAGGCAGGCAGAGAGAGAGGAGGGAAGCAGGCTCTTTGAAGAATACCGGTGGAATTTTGATCGGAATAGCATTAAAAGTATAGATTTCACTAGGCAGTATAGACATTTTAACAATGTTTATTCTTCCAATCCAAGAGCATGGAATGGTCTTCCATCTTTTTGTGTCTTCTTTGATTTCTTTCATGAGTGTTCTGTAGTTCCTCGAGTACAGATCCTTTACCTCTTTGGTTAGGTTTATTCCCAGGCATCTTATGGTTCTTGGTGCTATAGTAAATGGAATCAATTCTCTAATTTCCCTTTCTGTATTTTCATTATTAGTGTATAAGAAAGCCACTGATTTCTGTACATTGGCTTTGTATCCTGACACGTTGCTGAATTATTGTATGAGTTCTAGTAGTTTGGGGGTGGAGTCTTTTGGGTTTTCAATATAAAGAATCATGTCATCTGCAAAGAGGGAGAGTTTGACTTCTTCATTACCAATTTGGATACCTTTTATTTCTCCAGACCAGTGTCTTTGAATCAATGTATATATGTAGAAAATTAAGGCCAAATTACACTTGAGCAAGTCACCACATTCCCAGGCCTGCTGAGCTTAGCAATATTGGTCTACTAATTCATCCTGATCGTACCTGATTTAAAATATTTTACCATTTTTATGCTTAACTTTGTTTTTAATTATTTCCTTGGATTTTACCTCACTTAAAACACGTAGATAATCAAGAGAGCTTTGAAATAACAATCCGTTTAAAAGAGTTGAGGTTTATCTGGAATTTAATTCACACCAATGTTATAGTGTAGGTTTAGACAATGATTCATAAAAGCAATGTTACACTGTGATTTGGAAGGATAAAAATCAAAGTAACAAGTAAAATGAAATTAAAGTTTCTAAATTGAGCATTCTGGTAATTGTGTTAAATTTTGAGAAGCAAAACGATTTCTCAAACTGGTTGAAACAATTTTTGGTAAGTCCCAAATTCACCTTTAATTTCTTTCATTAATGTCGTATTGATTATACTACATTCTCAAAGACTGACCTCAAAGATAGCACTGGACACATTTGCAGATCAAAATTTAAGAAACATAAGAAATAAAATGTCTTTTGTAGTAACGTGAGTCCATTAAACTCTGCTGAGTTTTATTTAGCAAACTTTATTATTGGAAAATCCGCTGTGGTTAATTGTAGGATGTTTCTCAGATGAATTCGGGTAAAGTAACAATTAAAAAACACATATGGAATTTTGGAAAGAAAATTTACTCAAGGCAGGCAGTGAAACTAATTATGATGTCTTCACTGGCTTAGTTTATTTAGATGCATTTAACCATGTATTACTTTAGTGTTTAAATGTTGCCTTAATGCTTACTTGTTCATCAAGGTTGACATTAAAGAAAATTGCTTAGTTGAGCAAAGTCGTATGCAGATATATAATGGAGAGTCAGAATGTACAATGCTGCCATAACGAAATTACTTTTAAAGGCACGTTGCATGCTATAGTTACTGAATATTTAAATGCAAGAGATAGAAACTGATGAAGTCTTCACTTAGTAAACCATTATAAAATCTTCCAAAATAAAGGTTGGAGGATTAAATTCTGCAGAAAAGGAAATAACTCAGTGACACATCTCACTAGAAACAGGTAAAAACAAATGAGACTTCTCTGCTTTACATAGCTCAAAACTGTCGAATGTCATTGCTTGATACTAATTTCAGAATCAGTAAAAATAATGTCAGCCTTTTTTTCCTTACAGTACACTGCAGATTCCATTGGCTAAATTATAATAATTTTTACTGTTCTTGTTTCTGTTGGAAGGAACGTATTAAACTTGTTGACATTGTTATGTTTAGGTCCATATCCCAAGTCACTGCTGGTGATCCCTGCAGGAGACAGTGTGGAGTCGCAGGAGGACCCTCAATGTGATCAGTCACCTTGAGTCTGGTCCTTTTTCTTGGAGCCCTATGACTGTATGACCTTGAATGAGCCATATAACCCTTTTTCGGTTTCAATCTTCTCTTCTGAGAAATTGAGGAGGAATGACAAGGTTATCTTGAAGGTTTCTTCCAATTCTGTGGCTCAAAGTCTACATTTTTATGGTCAAAGAGACCAGGATTTAAGTCCTAATTCTTCACTTAACAGTTTATATAGGGACGGTTATGGAATCAGGTTGCTAAGGCTCATTACTACTACAGAGTAGACTTACTGATGGAATTAAATGGGATATGTAAGTCATCACAGGGTGAGCCCTCTTCAGTCTTAGCTTTTATCCTATGTTTCAAAAAGTTACCTACAAGGGGCACCTGGGTGGCTCAGCGGGTTAAAGCCTCTGCCTTCGGCTCAGGTTGTGATCCCAGAGTTCTGGGATCGAGCCCTGCATCAGGCTCTCTGCTCAGCGGGGAGCCTGCTTCCTGCTCTCTCTCTCTCTCTCCTCTCTCTGCCTGCCTTTCTGCCTACTTGTGATTTCTGTCAAATAAATAAATAAAATCTTTAAAAAAAAGAAAAGTTACCTACAAAATTACTGACATTCCCTTAGAACCTGGTTTACTCAGTTTTCAAGCAGGCCTATCATGAGCATGAATGGGAAGAAATAGTAAAACGAGTGCATTCTAAGGAACGGCAAATACTTTAATTTCTTTTGATGTTGCACAGAATGCTGTATAGTATCTTATAAATAAGTCTGGTGATGTATGTAATGACATCAAGCCATATCATTCCTTTAGCGGAAAACAATTGCAATGAGATTTTTTTAGAGCTTCTTTTTTTAAGACCGTTTTTGAAACTAGAGGCTCTTATCATTCTTCTTTTCCAGTGTTTAGATTATAACACCAGCAGTGGTAAGATGGTATTTTTATCAGAGGAAGACTGATTTAATTCAGTATGGTGGTGTTTTTATTTCCTTAATTTTATTTTCTCAGTGTTCCATGTTTCATTGTTTATGCACCACACTCAGTGCTCCATGCAATCCGTGCCCTCCCTAATACCCACCACCAGGCTCACCCATCCCCCACTCCCTCCCCTCCAATACCCTTAGTTTGTTTCTCAGAGTCCACAGTCTCTCATGGTTCCTCTCCCCCTCCGATTCCCCGCAACTCACTTATCCTTTCCTTCTCCCAATGTCCTCCCTGTTATTCCTTAATCTCCACCAGTAAGCGAAACCATATGATAATTGACTCTCTCTGCCTGACTTATCTCACTCAGCATAGTCTCCTCCAGTGCCATCCATGTTGATACAGTAGTTGGGTATTTGTCCTTTCTGATGGAGGCATCATACTCCATAGTGTATATAGACCACATCTTCCTTATCCATTTGTCCGTTGAAGGGCATCTTCATTCTTTCTACAGTTTGGTGACCATGGCCATTGCTGCTATGAACATTGGGGTACAGATGGCCCTTCTTTTCACTCCATCTGGATCTTTGAGGTAAATACCCAGTAGTGCAATTGCAGAGTCATAGGGAAGTTCTATTTTTAATTTCTTGAGGAATCTCCATACTGTTTTCCAAAGTGGCTGCACCAACCTGCATTCCCACCAACAGTGGAAGAGGGTTCCCCTTTCTCCACATCCTTTCCAACATTTGTTGTTTCCTGTCTTGTTAATTTTGGCCATTCTAACTGGTGTAAGGTGGTATCTCATTGTGGTTCTAATTTGAATCTCCCTGATGGCTAGTGATGATGAACATTTTTTCATGTGTCTGATAGCCATTCTTTGGAGAAGTGTCTGTTCATGTCTTCTGCCCATTTTTTGATATGATTGTCTGTTTTGGGTATGTTGAGTTTGAGGAGTTCTTTATGGATCGTGGATACCAGCCCTTTGTCTGTAGTGTCATTTGCAAATATCTTCTCCCATTCCATGGGTTGCCCCTAGAGGAGAACGTAGGGAGTAACCTCTTTGATATCAGCCTCAGCAACTTCTTTTAAGACCTGTCTCCAAAAGTCAAAGGAGACAAAAGTGAAAATGAACTTTTGGGACTTCATCAAGATCAAAAACTTTTGCACAACAAAGGAAACAGTCAGTATGATGTTGTTGAAAATAACTGCAACTGCCCACAGGGGGAAGCCTATAGACAGAGGGTGGGGCTGTATATAGGCGTTTGTGCTCACTGAGCAGAAAGGCCTTCACAGTGCCTGCAGCTAAGCTGTGACGTCCGTAGTATGGAAATGGTGACTTTGCCTTCACGTAGAACAAGAAACATGATATATATGTATATTTACATATCTGTAAATGTGTCAGAGACATTTTACGTATCTCCAACATACAAAAGCTACCAAAACAGCCATTTACCCTTGTATAGGCAGAATGCTTTTCTTATTTCCAGAAAATGGTTTGAACCTTGTGAAGACATCTGATTTGACTATCTTTTATTATCTTATTTAAATATATTACTTTATAGGGGCACCTGGGTGGCTCAGTCGGTGAAGCATCTGCCATCATCAGGTCATGATCCTGGGGTCCTGGGATTGAGTCCCCTATCGGGCTCCCTGTTGGATGGACAGCCTGCTTCTCCCTCTCTACTGCTTGTGCTCTCTCGCACTCTCGATCTCTCTCAAATAAATAAATAAATAAAATAATATCTTTATATGTGTGTGTGTGTATATATAGTATTATTATTTAATCTGTTTCATTTTTTATTTTTATTTTTTAAATTTGTTTCATTTTTTTAAATTCATGTATAATTGACATAGAATTATTAATTTCAGTTACAGTATAACGATTCAGCAATTCTATGAACTTCTCAGTGGTCAGCAGGATAAGTGGACTCAATTCCCTTCATCTATGTCCCCCATCCTCCCTACTCTGGCAAACACCAGTTTATTCTCTGTACAGATATTTGTGGGTTTTTTTGGTTGTCTCTTTTTTCATTCTTGTTTCTTTGTTCATCTGTTTTGTTTCTTGATTTCCTTATATGGGTAAAATCATAAGGTATTTGTTTTTCTCTGATTTATTTATTTTACTTTGCATTATACACTCCAGGTCCATCCATGTTGTTGGGAATGGGAAGATTCTCTTTCTTTTATACAGCTGAATAATATCCATTGTATGTATATACCACATTTCCTAATGGTTTCCTCAGTTGATGGACATTTGCCCTACTTCCATACCTTGGCAATTGTAAATAATGTTTCAGTAACCATAAAAGTGCCTATATCTTTTCAAATTATTATTTTTTCTTTTTTTTGGGGGGGGGGGTAAATGCCTAATAGTGGAATTACTATATTATATGGTGATTCTACTTTTAAATTTTTGAGGAACCTCCACACTGTTTTCCATAGTGGCTGCACCAGTTTGCTTTCCCATCAACAGAACACAAGGGTTCATTTTTCTCCACATGCTCACCAACACTTGTTATTTCTTATGTTATTGATTTTAAGCATTCTGACAGGGGTGAGGTGATACCTCATTGTACTTTTGATTTGCATTTCCTTGATGGTCAGTCATGTTGAGTGTCTTTTCCTTTGCCTATTGGCCATCTCTATGTCTTCTTTAAAAACAAAAAATTCTTGTCTTCTGCCAATTTTAATTGGATTTTTTTGGTGTTGTATAAATTCTTTATATATTTTGGATAACCTCTTTTTTAACAAATTATTTTATTTATTTATTTGGGATATATGTAGGCAGAGAATGAGCAGGGGTAGGGCCAGAAGGAGAGAGAGAAGCAGGCTCCCTACTGAGAAGGAGACCAATGCAGGACTCATCCCAGGAACGTGGGCTCGTGACCTGAGCAGAAGGCAGACACTTTACCAACTGAGCTACCAGGCACCCCTGGAATGTAACCCCTGATTAGATATATCATTCAAAAAGCTTTTTTTCGGTGTAGTCCCAATAGTTTGATTTTGCTTCTGTTTTCCTTGCTTCAGGAGACATATTCAGACAGGTGTTTCTATAGCTGACATCAGAGATTACTGCCTATCTTTTCTTCTGGGACTTTCATGTTTTCAGGTCTCACAGGTCTTTAATTTATTTTGATTTTATTTTTGTTCGTGGTGTAAGAAAACAGGCCAGTTTCATTCTTTTACATGCAGCTGTCCAATGTTCCCAACATCATTTGTTGAAGAGACACCAGTCTCTTCCCCATGATATATTCCTGTTGAAGATTAGTTGGCCTTATAATCATGGGTTTATTTCTGGGCTCTGTATTGTGTCATCAATTTATGTGTCTATTTCTGTGCCAGTACCATACTGTGTTGATTATTATAGCTTAGCTTTGGAGTATATGCTAAAATCTCGGGTTGTGATACCTCCAGTTGTTTTGTTCTTTCTCAAGATTGCTTTGGCTCTTTGGAGTCTTTTGTGGTTCCACACAAATTTTAGGGTTATTTGTCCTACTTCCATGAAAAATGCTGTTGGTATTTTGATAGAGATTTCATTGAATCTGTAGATTGCTCTGTGTTGAACGGTGTATCTTTCCATTTGTTTGCCTCGTCTTCAATGTCTATTCTAAAGTCGTACCTTTTCAACATTGTTTTATGTTTAGGTCAGCTTAACCCCACATTTTCAAAGTTGACTCCTTTTTTTTTTTTTTTTTTAAGTCTAGGGTATAAATACTGTTTCGTTTATGTATTTCATGAAGTGTTGTTTTCTCGGTTCAGGGGTGTGTGCATGGCTCAGTTGGTTAAGCGTCTGCCTTCGGCTCCGGTCATGATCTCAGGGTCCTGGGATCCAGACCCTCATCCAGCTCCCTGCTCAGCAGGGAGCCTGCTTCTCTTACCTCTACTGCTTCCCCTACTTGTTCCCTTTCTCTATCAAATAAATAAAATCTTTTTTTAAGAAATCATTACTTTCTAAAAATCAGAATAGTTCCTCTTATTTGTGATGGAATTTGACTTTAGAAAAACGATTATCCAAATTTGTACATTTTCTTACATTTCAATTTTTAGAAATCATAAGCTTGAACATTTAAAACTTATAATTATTAAATTTAATTGAAAAATACTTCCTGCCTATGAAGTAGTGTCAGCGGACATCGATTTAGCTTTTAAAATCTTTCAGGTACAAATTAGATATATTCTAAATGTTATTCTAATGATTAAAGCACTTTTGCACTGCACATCCATAAAAAAAGGTGTATGAAGTCCTATTTCCCATGATTACATTCCTTTTGGCTGCGAGATTGCAGCAGTGAGGGCTGGGGAAGTCAGGCTCTGCAAATAGACAGCCCCTAGTTGGATTTCTGAGTCTACCATTTGTAGTAATCTTGGGTAAGTTCTAAGACTCCCTGGAGCTCAGATTTTCCTCTCTAAAATGAGGATGATGGTTTTACTCGAAAGGTTTTGATGAGATCAGGATGGTCCACTTTGTGCCTGCAGAACAGAGGCTGTGGGTGATGAACACTTGTCACTTCTGCTAGCGTTTCCTCTACACCTGTGACCCCCACAGGGACCCTCACACAGTCTTGAGAGGTAAGAACCATCAAGTCTATGTTACGTAAGAGGAGATATAAGCTCAGATAAAAACTGATGTGTGTATAAACACATATCGATCAAAAAGAAGTCTATGTAAACTTACATGTAAAAGAAATTTACTGAGTATGCATTACAATCGTTTTCTTTAAGTTATTAATATTAATATCATCATTCAAACTAAGTTGACAACGTGAAGAGGAAGGAGAATGGACTCTTGTGTTATGCCCGGGATAGAACCGAGTGGGTTGTGGTGAAACTACTGTTGGGGGAAGAACTGCCTCCCTTTGCATGAGAAACAGCTGCATGAGAAACAGCTGCGTGAGAAACAGCTGCATTCTTTAAGCCAGAGCATGGCGAGCGTGTGCCTACGTAGTCGGGTGTTCCCCACCTTGCCGCAGGGCTGGCGTCAGGGACGAGCCCGACTCCCTCCCCTCGCTCTCTCATAGCCTGGATGTAAGTCCACGTACACAAATACAGGCACGAAGGGCTGCCATTGGTGTGGCGTGAGCTGAACTTAGCAAATCAAGAAGTCCAGATGTGAAAGATTCATTGGAGAAGATGGCGGCCACAGAGAGGAATGTTAGGACCACGGAGTCTGAATACAGCTCATTATCCAACAGGAAGGGGTTGGGGATTTTTGTTCTGTTCTGGTTTTCTACATGATGCGGGGCCATAAGTCGGGCTAGCTGGAACTTCAGGGGAGATTAAGCGAGCCGTGGGGGCAACCAGACAGCTTGACTCCGGTGGTTTTCCAGAACATGGTTTCCAGTTGGTGTGGTCAGTTGGTCTCAGACAGATTTGTCAGGGAGGGATGTACTGGGTTCCCTCGTGCTTCCTTACCTTGGAGGCCAGCCAGACTCAGGGGAGAAGAGGAGGCTGTGGGGGAAGGGGAAGTAGGACTTGGATTTGGTCAAGCCCAGGTAGGGGTTCAGTCTGTCCAGCTGTGCATACCTGGTCAGGAGAGTCAGCCCCAGTCCTGACTCTGGGGTGCCGGAGGGAAGGAGAGGAGACGTCCGACTGCAGGGAGTTAAGCCCTCTGTCCCCCCACCTCTACACCCAACAGAACACAGAAACCAAAACAAAGTCTCTTTCTGGGTGGGGACCAGCACTGGGGCTACGGTTGCCTCCAGGACACATTTTCCTTCAAACTTTGAGGCGGGCTCAGCAGACTTTTTCTGTGAAGATCCTCCTTCCCTGGCTCTGCCCGAGCTGTGGGAGCAGGAGAGAGGCCCGCGATGTCAACGTGCCGCATTTCTGTGTTCTGGCTAAGCCTTATGTGTGGACTCTGAACTTTCCATTTCACGCATTCACTTGACACAAAATATTATTTAGCTTCTGATATTTTTTGAACCATTTAAAAATGGGAAAACCAGTCTTCTGCAGAGCCAGGCAATGGGGTTGGACCACTGGCAGTGACATGTTGACCTCCATTCTGGTCTAGAGGTCCCTCACGTGCAGAAAGAGCCCCTAAATGTCTGGACCACGTCTCCCAGTTACTGTTGGGTCAGACACACCCGTAATAGGCCAAGCAGTTGCAAGTTGCTCTTTTGGATAAAATTTCATAACCCTCACACAGTCTTGAAAGCTAAGAACCATAAACTCTATTTTATATAAGAGGAGTTTTAAGCTTAGATAAAAACTGATGTGTGTATAAGCACATATGGGTAAGAAAAGAAGTCTGTGCAAACCTGTACAGAACAGATATTTAGTAAGTGTATACTCTATTATTGCTTTCTTCGTCATTAATTTTAATGCCTATCGTTAAAATTTTAATGTTTATCACTATCAAAGTGTACAACACCATCACTTCGTGTATCTAAACATTACCGTGGTTGGAGCTGGTGTGACTACTTGGAGCCATAACTTGTTTCTTCCCAATGTTGCACACTCTCTCCGTTTCCTGTCCAAAGCCTGACGCAGTCATCCGTCGTCAGACTGAAATGCCTCGGGCTGTGAGCTATGGTGGGTGTCCTACCTGCCCAGCACACAGTGCGTCTGAGGTCCCAGGCAGGTGTTTCCATGCTGTCCTTTAGTAGCAAACACCCTTCTAGTCCCCGTCATTTCTAACCCGGATCACTGAGAGAACGTTTTGGGATGCATTTAGGGATGTAAGTAATTCTTAACTTTGAAATGAACATCAAATGACAGGGAATTTGTTTCAATTACATATAGAGAAGATAAAGAATTTGGCCAAGATTAAAAAGAGGAAGAAGAAAAGAGAAATCCATTTTGAACATCCTGGGCAGAACGGAAATTTGCTCCCCAGACTGCACACCCACTGAGGGCGACCTGTCACTCACTCCCTTTATTATTCCTTACAGCAATTTTTATAATGTTCAAATGTACAAAAATGCTCCATGAAAGAGGGAGTGTAAGTATGCTTTGGTCTTTTCTTTCCCAAACTTCACTGCAGAGAATTGTCGAGTGATTTTACCTACTTGCCATTTTTCCTTTGCATTCGTTCAAGTTTTCTAGTAACGCAAGAGAGCAGAAAGTTTCCAAAGCCGCTTGGAGACCTCATTAGAAAGCAGAGAGCATTTCCAAAGCCCATTGACTTTCAGTCATAACTAAAATGCTAGGAAAAACAAAGGTTTTGGTGTCATTTCAATCACAGTGCTCCTGGGACGGATATAAAACGCGACCTCCTTTTCCCTCCGCAGTGGCCCGCCTCTGGGTGTTTGAGCTACAGAGTCTTCATCTCAGGGTCAGGCGATCGTCACGCTCTGATAATCCCGAGCCAGCCTGATTCCAGTCCGTCGGTGCAGGGATCTCTGGAGCTCCTCCGAGGAACTGGGCCACCGGGCTCCTGGCTTCATTAGGTTTCTTTGATAAATGCCGGCGGACCAGGGGCTCAGTGTATGCCATGTGCAAAGCCACAGCACCTAGTGTGTGCCCTCCTCAGCACCCTACTCACTACATAACTTAGTGTGACAGTCTGGGTGATGGTCGGCAGGACTGAGGCCGGAGAATGTTTCTGCTGTGACTAGAACAAGCATCCGTCTCTTGAGGAAGAGATTAGCTTAAAATCCCCCAAGTTATTTTGGATGCTTGTTATTAAAGTATCTGGCCAAGAGTGTTCAAAGTCAAATCTTGTCATTATCTGAAAAATGCTTGGTATTACAAAATAAAAACACTCATTCTAAGGCAAAGTTTAAGACTGAATTTTTTGACTGTTGATGCGTTGGACGCAAGATCAGGTTTTTCCTCCTATTCCGTAGAAGAAAATAGTTATTAATCTTATTTCCATTTCCCAACCAAGTTTCCTGCCAGGGAGGCAAGTTCTAGTTAAAAATGAAACAATCATGGGGCACCTGGGTGGGTCAGTGGGTCTCAAGCGTCAACTCTTGGTTTTGGCTCGGGTCGTGATCTCAGGGTCGTGAGATCGAGCCCCGTCTTGGGCTCCGCGCTCAGCACAGAGTCTGCTTGAAATTTTCTCTCCCTTTTCCTTGCCTCTCCCCAACCCCTACACACTCTCTCTTTAAAATAAATAAATTAAAAAAAAAAAATGAAACAGTCATCTGTAGTAGAGCAGTTAAAGCAATGTGGCAGTTTTTTTTTTTTTTTTTTAAGATTTTATTTATTTATTTGACAGAGAGAGATCACAGGTAGGCAGAGAGGCAGGCAGAGAGAGAGGAGGAAGCAGGCTCCTCACTGAGGAGAGAACCCCGTGTGGGGCTCGATCCCAGGACCCTGAGATCATGACCTGAGCCGGAGGCAGAGGCTTCACCCACTGAGCCCCTAGGTGCCCCAGTGTGGCAGTTTAACACCGTGGGCTCACAGGTCCTAAAGACTGGATTCCAGGGCATGGGTCCAATCATGGTTCTGGCCACTCAGCTCCATCACGAGCTTCCCCCCAGTTCTACCCTGTGGCCATTTCTCATCCTTTCTCGACTCAGGCATCTGGCTTCCGAATTGCAGGAAAAGGAACGTTGGGCGAATTATGTAGTCTGTGCCTCTGTCGCTTCATCATGTTACGTAGGGACAAGAGCACCTTTATCTCACACAACTGTGGCAAGGATTGAATGAGCCCGTTCACGCAGGCACTCATGAGTGAGCGGGGTAGGGCCAATGGCACACGAGCCGTAGCGCAGGCTTCTTACCGCAGGAACGTTCAGTTGTGTTTCTAGAACAGCACTCCCCCGGCTCGCTTCGTCCCTGGAACCAAAAACTGATATTATCTTAAATAGACTTGGAATTTAGAAAAACATGTCACTTCAACAAATATTTCTTGAGTGTGCACTATCCGACCAGTATTAGTAAAGCAGAACCGTTTTACGTGACCTATGATTCTATCTCGTTGCCTACCTTGCAAACTCCCTTTTATTTCTCTGCGCAAACCATGTCAGTGTTCTTTGTGTCTGTTATTCTTAGGGTTATGTAAGGTAGATCTGCACGCATGCTCTCTTTTCCCCAAAAGGGGAGCCCTCAGGTTATCAATTATTAAGTGACAGACACAATTATAAGGCTTTTTGACTTAGACCTTGTGCAGCCTTACACCGTCACAGGAGACAAAGACATTTCCTTCCTAGCACAGCAGACCACGTTAGATGTTCTGTATTTTCTCTTCCTCCCCTTCACGGCAGGCGTCCTCGTCTGCATGGGTCTGTGAGCGTCTGGTAAAGCCGTTTTCCTTCCATGGGTCCCCTGTACTTGAAGCTCTTTGAGGCAGTAAATTGATACTTGCTAAATACATCTGTCTCAATTCGCACAATAGCTTCTTTTGAATGTCACAAAGTGTGGGGCCACCTTGTACTCTATCCTTTTGACTTAAATATGAAGCTGGAAGTGGGAGCAGATCGCTCCTTTGAAGAACGCTCTTGTTTTCCGGAGACCTTTGTGATTGAATATCTCATTGTGCGCTTACACTGACCTTGGTGTCATCACCCCTGAAGAGAGGCGAGACCCAAGGTGACAGATCTCTCATCACTCGCCCTCGGCAGTGCCGAGCAGGGAAGCCAGACTCCCGACTCATGGCTTCATCTCAAGCGTTTCTTCCCATTTATTTATTATCTGCTCAGCCATAACAGAATATGATGTAAAGCGGAAAGGTGTTGGAGAGTCAGGATGGGACGCTCTCACCGAATTCTGCCTTCGCAGTAATTTGCGGTCAAATGATGCACGAGGTGGTCAGAAGGCAGGATCCACTGTATCCCCTCTGCTGGGCGGATGCTGGCGTCAGAGAGGTCAGCGCGCTGCTGGGAGGCAGGGGATCAACAGGGCCGAGGTACATGACCTGCCCGTGACGCGCGGTCCCTTCTAGCATCAGACGGAAGAATACAGAAACCCAGAATCCCCAGAGACAGGTTTGAGAGTCCAGAGTCGTCACTCTGGAACCCTGCTCGGTGCCTGGTGTCTTCTGTCTGTGAGTCTGCCGGGTGGAAGGAAACGCCATTGCAGCAGTAGCGTCACAGCAGAATAGAGAATGCCACCTGCCTGGCGAGGGGACGAGAGGCTCGGGCGCAAGGACATCCTGGCGCTCCGTGGAAGGCTGTGGCTTTGCGCTGCTGAGACTGCTGAGTGGAAGCTTCTCAGGAGCGACCAGCGGGGTCTTCGAGCAGAACTGAGGGAGACCAGGGTTAGAGCTGCAGAGCCCTAATCACGGGCGAGCCTGGCGAGTGCCGGTCACAGACGACAGGCTGGATGAGTCTGGGGGACCTACAGCATGTGGTGGCACTGGGAAGGTCACTTCTGAGATGGAGAGAGGGTTAGAGGAGAGGAATGAGCGGTGTTAGAGGGAGGGCAGCCCAGAGATCCCCTGGACAGACCCACTCAGACACTCATGAATATGCATGAGGAAGGGGACCAGACCCTGCCACTGTCCTCGCGGGAGGGGCTGAGTTACAGCAGGAGCAGGAAGCCTCCTGCTTAGTCGCCCATGCTTATCCCCACCGAGGTCCCATATAATGCTGTCACCCTGGGTTGGGATTCTTTCCTAAAAATAAAGTGGAAAAGGAATCACACCCCCTTTAAAAAATAATAGTGACATCTTGGTAAGTCATCTCAAAATTGTGATACATGTTACGTATTGGCTGGAATCATGGTTATTGGCTTTCTCGTATCCAGAAAATGGAGAGAAATCTCACTTCCGAGATCCTGAGAATAGGATAGAAATGAGATTTTTGAGGATAATCTTAAGTCTAATTTGATTTTAATTTCTCTCGATGCACAGACACACACACACATATACGCACATATACGCACACATACTCTCTCACAATATGTAAATATTTACATGGAGATATATACAAATAGTTTACTTATGTTCTAAATTTTTAATAGTGTATATGTATATATTGAAAAAATTAGAGGCGCCTGGGTGGCTCAGTGGGTTAAACCTCTGCCTTCAGCTCAGGTCATGATCTCAGGGTCCTGGGATCGAGTCCCGCATCGGGCTCTCTGCTCAGCGGGGAGCCTGCTTCCTCCTCTCTCTCTCTCTCTCTCTCTCTCTCTGCCTGCCTCTCTGCCTACTTGTGATCTGTCAAATAAATAAAAATTAAAAAAAAAACCCTTTAAAAAAAAAAGATTTTTACACGTTTAGACAATGTCCTTCCACTATTCAATTCAAAAAGCTGATTTATAACTGGAGGCTTTTTCTTGAGTGCACTGTTTACTGATGGATCTCCTGTAGTGTCCCCCTTTACAGTGTGGGCGCTCTGTCCCGCCTCATGGATCCTGATGTCCATGTTAGGTGTGCAGCACATGGGCTGACTTGCAGACTGGGGGTAGTCTTGAAAGCACATGGTATAGGTTCCTCCTTAAAGAGGTAAATGCAGCCTTCAAGGCCATTTTGTAACTTAACCAGTTACAAACAGTTACGGCTGAAAGTTTTCTATTAAATTTTCAGCATGTTAACCACGTGAATTTGAACACAGAACAAATTCCTATCAAAGACAGAAACTGAAGGCAAAGCTGATGGAAGTGACCGATCTAAGCCCGTCTGTGACACTCCAGGGCCCACCTGGCGGGCCAGTCAGGAACAGTCCTGTTTACATTTGCAATCAGTGTTCTCGGGGCAACAGCTATCGGTGCGGGCCGACCAAGGGGCACCCCCACCGCTGTCTACACTCAATGCATCTGTACGGCAGAATAGACCTGCAGCATAAAGCTGACTCATGTTATATCTAAATAGATCATTAACGTTTCAAATGTTTTTTCTGCATAGAAAATAAGAATTTGGAGGAAAGTGTGCATGAGGGAGATCCTCTGATCAGAAAGCAAAAACCATGGATTTTACCAGTAATTTTGCTGTGTGAAGGTGAGCAGCTCACTCAGATTCTCATCAACTATAAAATGCAAATAGAGAAAATGCCCCACAGAGTCAGGCTAATAATAAACGAAACTGCATGTCACACAGCCCAGGAAGCGGGCAAATGCACATACGGACATCCCATTCTTTTAGGTTGGATGATGGCATCCTAGAACTGCAGAGTGAGAATTACTGCAAAGGGTTTCCGTGTGGCAATACTCAGAATAATAAAGTGTTTGCTCGATGTGAGATACGGGATGCGGTATCTTCTTACTCTTATAAATGTCTCAGATTTTTCTATTTATATCTTATCTCTCAGAGCAACTTTCTTAGTCACCAGGATCGAACAACCTAATTGCAGCTAATTTCTCGCTGCAAATGAGTGATCTATTTCTTCTGACAGCGATGATATGACCTAAATAAGGCGAACTGTTGAAACTCGTGTGGTTCAAGGTAGCCTGGCTGTTGTCGCCTGCGGACTCCGTCGCGTTGTTTCTGTTGGGGATTACTATTGGGTATTACTAGTCTTACTAGAAGAGGCAAAGCTAACAGAAAGGACCGTGCATAAAATCTTTACTTTCAAGTGTCAAATTCCTCTACCACGTTTGGGGGTGTGTTTCATGCCGGTACCGTCCACCTTAGCTGGTTGGACCCTCGACGGTTTTACTGCTCCCTGTATGGGCTGCGATTTTTCTTCCACCATTTCTCCCAAATAGCTTCTACAGCAAAATCTTGGCTCCCAGGAATCTTTTACTGAAAATGGGCATGTTGCAGAGCGGCATTAAAGCAGAGGAGAAGGCGTGATGGTGAACACGGCTCTTGCTACGGTCTGTCTGGCATTGCTTGTGGAATGAACATTTTTACCATTTATCAGCCATCTTGCCCAAGTTCTCGTGTCTGTCCCTGCCTTTTCCCAATCCCCTGTGTGCACACAGGCTGTGAATCGTTGTTATCTGTCTGTGTGGAGGAGGCTGGTTTTCCGTCTCCTCCGTCATCCTGGTTCTGGCCTCCCTTTGCACACCTCCACACAGCCCAGCCGAGGGCTAGCCATGCGCATCCTTGCCCTAACAACTCAGAGAACCAGAAATCAGGCTGGAATCACAGTTAAAGCTTGTTGTTTGGCTTGTGTGCTTGTTTTAACTAGACTCCGGGTACACATTCTTCAGCCGGATGGCATTTTTCCATTACACTTGTAGGAACTGAAAGAGACATTTCGCTTTAGAAAGCCCTCTGCTGTGAACAACTCTGGGACCTGGGGCTCTGAGCCATGTTAAATTTAGGCACTAACATTGTCCAAAGCCTGTCACATTCCTCCCCAGGGCAGCTAGGTGAGGAGGATCGCCCAGTGACGCAGCCGGCATGGTCAGGAAGTTACCTGCTAGGCATTTGACTGATGCTCTTCCGTTCAGGAAAGCAAGGACAGGGGCAGCTTCCCATGAAGATGGTGTGTGTGTGTGTAGGGGTTTTCCCGGCTGGGGTGGCGTGACATGGTGGAGACTGAAGGTACAAAGTGTCCTTCTTTAAGAGGGTCCTTGTACTACAAAAATATAGGTGCCTTGGGACATGTCTGCTTCAGTCTCCATCCAAGCTGTCACACTGTCCTCCCTGGGCACACACTGTTAGAAGGACACTCCTTCAAGTAATGCAAATTTGCCTTAGCTTCTTGCTCCAGAAACCGGTGATTTGAAGACAAGACACACAGGAGTTTACAGTAATCCATTAGTGTTTCTGACTTCTCTCTGATGTGTTTGGATTTTGTTTACCTGGTAGCAGAGTTTCCTGTTGTTTGCAATTCCCGGTCTTCCCAAAACACCATGAGGCAGACCACCGATCGCTTGAGTGAACCTCGGTCAGCTTCAGACGCCCTCCTCGCACTTTTAATTTATAAAGGGCGTTAATCAATTAAATGGGCATTTTAACAGCAAAGTCTCGGCTGACTTTCTCTGCAGTGGTTGCCAAGTGTTCCGCCCACCCAGCCCCCAGTCCTGCCCCGGGGTTCTCTTGCTTCCGTCCGTTTGGAGGTTATTTCTGTTGAAACTCTCCAGTCACCGAGTGTGGTTCGTACCTTGAATGTGGTGCTTTCTTCACCTTGTCCTCCAGACACGCAGCTCAGGTCCCTCTGAAGCCGCAAAGAGCGGGTGTTCACGTCCCTCTGGGGGACTGTGCAACTGGGGCTCTGGTTTGGACCTCAGGACGGTTGAAACAGATTTCTAGTGCGATTACAATGTCACTTCCTCATTTTTTTCACTGAAGATTCTGTATAGAATAACCATTTTGAATGTATTTAAAGACATTTTTTTCTTTGCACTTATAGGGAAATGGTATTTTAACCTTCGTTCAAAGCTATTAAATTGGGGTGCCCGGGGGGTTCAGTCGGTTGGCCATCTGCCTTCGACTCAGGTCATGATCTCAAGGCCCTGGGATGGAGCCCAGCATCGGGCTCTCTGCTCATTGGGGAGCCTGCTTGCTCCCTTTCTCTGTCTCTCAAATAAATACAATCTTCTTAAAAAACCCTATTAAGTTACTATTTAAGGTATATGGTTTTTTATTAGGTCACATTGTACCTTTAAATGAATATAAACTGACTTTCTGAAAACTCACAATGAATTAGGAGTACTTCCCCTTATTTTCTCTGTAGGAGTATGAAGCACTAATGTTCCATCAGCTTTCCTCGGCAGGTGGCGCAGGGAGTGGACCCTCTCCGCAGCAGTGACGTTCAGGTAGAGGTCCTCAGTCCTCAGTACCTCCGAGTCATGGGACATGTTCCCCATGATTCAGGCCAGAGGTGCTTCCGTTCACTGTAGCCTGGGTCTACCCAGTGCCCGTCACAACACACCCAAGACGCTGTCCCTGTTTCTTCTTTAGAAAGAAGCCCGATGGTCTCTCGTCACTCCCGTGTCCCACGGTGCCTAACAGTCACCAAAGGGGATCGTAAGAAGTAACGGCAGAGTCTCTGGTTTGAAGATCGGTGTGCGTGCGTGATTCTACCGCCCTGTGTGTGTGTGTCGGGGGGGGGGGGATCTCCAGAAAAACAGAACCAGTACGATGTGTGCGTGTGTGTGTGCACATGTGCCACGAGGGATCGGCTCACGTATTTTCGGAGGCCCAGCGGTCCCACAGTGTGCTGTCTGCACGCTGGCGGCCCAGTAAGACTGGTGATAGAGTTCATCCCAAGTCCAGAGGCTGAAGGCTCAAGAGAGTAGATGGTATAGACCCCAGTCACAGGGCAGGAAAAGATGAGATGAGGTGTCCCAGCTCCAACAGTGAGACAAAGTGAAAGGGACAGATTCCTTGATCCTCTGTCTTTTCCTCTAGATGAGCCCTCAACATAAACTGACCCTCGCTGGGGAGGCCAGTCTGCTGTGCTGAGCCCACTGACTCAAATGTTACTCTCATCCACAAACCCCCACAGACATGCCCCGAAATAATGGGTGTGGCACCTCCTGGGACCATGAGGTTGTCCTCACAGTAACCAGCACAACTTCCATGGGATCTTTTGAGCATATGACACACACGTCCCTTGCGTGTCTAGGACACATGCTCTGGGAGCTGCTGAGGCTACAAGACTCACGCACCCTCCCCGATTCCAGGCAGCTGAGTCCCAGTCTCAGAGGCCAGGGCAGTCTTCTCTGGTGTCGTGGTTGAAGTGTGTGTCTTTGCACTTAGCCCACTTAGACTAGACTGTGACTCTCGTACTAAATCTGCAGCAGATCCAAGTTATTAAGTGATGTGGGCATCTACCTCTTTATCTGTGAAATGACACAATTCTGCTAAGTATGTCGGGGAAAGAATGGATTTGAAGTGAGCTAGCACAATCAACTTTGCCCGCTACCTTACACAGCACAGGCTAGATTAACGAATCCCTAGCAGTTGCTATCATAACTGTTATCCAGAAATAGGTCTATAAATTGCTAATTAAACCTAGGAGGAGGACTTTCATGGAGAGAGGCATGGGTTGTTACAGAAGACTTGAGTATGCAATCTTTGGAAAGGTCTTCCTCATCTTTCTTATATCCTACAGCACTTCCCTCCAATAGCACGCAGAGCCAGGAAGTTCTCAATGAGAGGCCTTTCCCCGTCTTAACTCTATGGATTCCAGGTAAACCCCTTAAGCCGTGGGTGTCCGGTGTAGCAGGAAACTATCTCCATGTCGACACTTAATCGTGCATTAGTGACTTAACAGAAGACTTCACACATTGTGGTCGCACATGTGTAAACTAGTACACTAGCTACAAAATGTAGTTTTGTATAAGCTCCTGTATAAGTCATTCATGTTCTTAAAGTTTTCTATTTCTAAAATATCACAATTTTTCCCCCCAGAAGAGGACAAGTGGGAAGGGGAAGGGAAGGATATTTTTACTGACAGAAAGTGGAGAGGCTATTACCAAAGAACAAATGCTGTAATCTCTCCTGGTTTGGTTGTAGAAATGACTTTGAAGGCTTTCTGACTCACTCCACTCACTGACCAAGTAGGAAGACCTGTTCTTTCTGTCCCGTGTACCTTCTACGGAGTGCCACAGGTGCCCCCAGTCCAGCCAGTTTTTGAGCACAGGGGCCAGCTTTTCTTCACCTCTTTTACGGTGGATGGTTGGTAATAATGCAGTTAATCATTTGGAGAATTCTAACCTGACTCTCAAGGATGAAAATATGGTCGGGGTCTGGGGTGACTATACGTTTTAAGACGATACATTTATGTACTAGTTGAAATTAGAGAAATCTCACTCGTAGCTTGAAAGTTTTGTTGGCAGCACAGGAAAGAGACCTTAAGTTTTATAAGACCATGGAACTGAGCTCTAACAGCACGTGATTTTCAAAAAGTGACAGAAGAAGCAGCCAGAATAGTGACAACAACAAGAAGGTGCACGTACCTTCCAGGGGCGCCAACAGCCTCGGAGTGCCTTTGCTCTTGACAAGTGGCTAAGGATGTTGAGAGCCGTGTCTCACGCCAAGCCCTGTTGCTGTAAAATGTGGACTGAATGTAAACATACTGTCACTTCGTTCTCAGTTTAACCAGCTTTAGCTGTGCGTCTTCTAATCTCTTTATTCTATTAATTTTATTTCATCTTTTATGATAAAACTTTTTTTTTACCAGATACGCGGTCGATTTCAGCCTGGCCTACACCTAAATAACCCAGTCAAAAGGGGAGCACTTTTTTTGGTGGATCAGGAAGCCAATCTGACAACTGGAAATCATATCCAAGCCTATAAAGGGAAGTTATTGCTGTAACCCCAAGGTACCGCTTCACGAGGTCCAGTGGGAAGAGAAGGGCTGATCCCAGTGCGATGCTGTCAGTGTCTCCCCTGCACAGAGTGGGAGGCCTCAGCTGAGCACAAGAATACATCTTCCTGATCCTACGTCCACATTACTCTCTTCCCCACGGTCTGCCCAGCTGATAGATGAAGTTATCGTAAGACTACACTTGTTGCATTCAATACATTTATTTCCGATGGAGGTGGAATTAACATCAGCTCCTGAGTTGAGAGAGAGCTCTTTCTGGCCAGCCACTTTAAAATGATCATGTGTCTGACCTTTTTTAATTTTTTTTTTTTTTTTTTTTTGGTTCTATGATGAAAATACTTCAATGCGTGACCTCCAAACCATGTCCCCTATTAGGTTTTATGCTTTTCAATGATTAATCATATTAACAAATGATCTTCTTAGAAGCAGCATTGCAATTTTTAAGAATAACCCATTCGCCTTTGTTAGACCTTTTTAAATAAATATATGGCTTTACTTAAACCTATTTTGCATTAATCAAGTGATCGGCATGTCCAGGGTCATCTGATACCAGGCAGGTCTGACCATGGGGAATACTTGAAAGAGAAGCTGTCCTACCGTCTGCAGAAGAGCCCCAGCCAGAACCAGCTCCTGTTTTCTCCCCCAGCTAGAATTAACTGCAGAGTCAGTGCCACTAAGAGAGCTATTTGAAAACATCTTTTCCCACCTTATAATAAAAATGGTAATTTTACTGTCGGGAAGTGTTACTGAGCGTGGCGTCATCTAGAACAGCTCCTTTTGTGCTAGCCTGTGAGTTTAGTAAACAACGAGGTAGATTCTTCTCAGAGGAATAAAGAGAAACAAGTTGTGTTACGGTAGTGGACGGAAATATTGACCCAAAGAGAACTGTAGGTGAATGTCACAGCGTCATAGACTATCAAGGTCAATAGGATAAGACATTCTTCGGAGCATCAAGCATTGGCTTTGGGGTGCCTGGGTGGCTCAGTCGTTGGGCGTCTGCCTTCGGCTCAGGTCATGATCCCAGGGTTTTGGGATCGAGCCCCACATTGTGCTCTCTGCTCCATGGGAAACCTGCTTCCCCCTCTCCCACTGCCCCTGCTTGTGTTCCCTCTCTCGCTGTGTCTCTCTGGCAAATAAATAAATTGTTAACAAACAAACAAAACAAAACAACATATTGGCTTTGCAGGAATAAAAAAAACCCATTTCCATTAGCAGATTGAGCATCATTGTAATATGATTAATTTTGAAAAAAAAAATTTGGTGATTACCTTGAATCATTACGATGGCGTTTGTCAGTGTTCTTTTTTCACACGTTTGCCTGGTGGACACCTGCCCCGACGTGTTGCTCTGCTCCTTGAGGAACACTCCAGATAGGAGCTCTTTCCTTTTTTGTTTTCTGTACCGTCAACCTTCTGATACATCGGTTGAGAAGACTTCAATGTCCTAATTTATAACAGATTAACACCACGCTGTTATTTCGGGTCTTAAACCAGATATCACACTCTAAAAAGTGCGGGTCATAAAGTCAGAAATGCCTGCTGACATGGACTTGGGCGCCAGGCCTGAGGAAGGGTAGAGCTGGGAGGGGTCCCAAGGACTGTGGGGAGTCAGGGGAGAGCATCGTGCAGGGGTCGTCTGCGCTCTCCGTTCCCACAGTGGCTCCTGCCGGCTGTTCGCTCCTCTGCAGAGGCCTGAGCGGCTGCACACGGGGCGCTGGGTAGCACCGGCCGCACCATGCGGGCAAACGTGCTTTTCAGATGGCGAGACACTGGGTAATGACGGGCGCCGGCCTGACGCCCCCTTTAGCCGGAGCTCCCCGTGGTTTGACATTGCTGAAGGCTCTGAGCTTTAAGGCTCGCTACTCTGTGAAGCAGGAATCCTGCCTAGCGTTGCACGGTCACAGGGTGGGTGGCCTGGAGACCCTGGAACTGGGCGATGTCGTCTGTCCTTCGCTGTCTTCCAAGTGTGGCGCATCGGGGTCTTGCTGGATTGGATCGGCGTGTGGGAATAATCTCTGCCACTGCGACAGACGTGTCCTTCCCACCGTGGAACGTACTGAAGGAGACGTCGTGAGTGGCACCGGGAAGTCGGGAAACGCCACGTTTCTCAATTACCAGAGATTTTTGGTCATTTGTTGAAACTAAGTAAATGGAAAGTGGTTTTTGCGAGGAGTGTTACAGGAATTCCCTCTTTCTGTCTACATCGGCTGCTCTTTTTCTTGCTTGCTGAGGCGTCAGACAGGCTCGTGTGTATCGTTTGTCTTTCTGTCGCGCAGGCCCTTGCCCGCAGGCAGCCGGGCCACCGAGGCTGCGGAGCTGCGGCGCCCAGCCCGCCCGGCCACTCCGCGGACAGGCATCTCCGGAGAAACAGAGATGCGGGAGCCCGGCCCCGAACAGGCAGAAAAGCACAGCACCGCCACAGGGACAGCCGAGCGGCAGGGGCAGGAGGAGACGGTGGGGGGACACTGAGCCTCCAGAAGGCTCTCCCTCCCCGTGATGCCAGGGCTTAAACCGTCCGGGCGGGATTCCTCCTGCTTTCCTCCTTCCTCCTCCCTCGGACGCTCTGCCCGCTCTTCCTCGCCCCCTTGCTCCCCGCCAGGCTTCTCTCTCTCTCGCCCCCTCCCCGTCTTTGCCTTCCGTCCACAAGGGTCAGCTGAGCCCCCCCGCACACCGGACAGCAGACCGGGGCGCGCAAACAGTGAGTGCGCCGCAGTCCCCGCCTCTGGGGAAGTCACAGCGTATGGTGGGGAAAGCCGCATTTCCAGAAAAGTGTCCCTTTATGTGAGAAGCACAACCCTCGCGGGGGCACCCAGCTCCGTCCAGGGTGGGATGGCTTGGGCCAGCCTTGTGCGAACCTGCCGGGCTGGAGCGTCGGGACACATGAGGACAGCGGTGGCCACAGTGTGTGGTCCAAGGGGGTCCTGTGACAGTGTTCAGTCTTCTTATCACTTGGCTGACTCTCTGGCAACCTGTGGCAGTTTGAGGTCTTTCTCTGTCTTCCAATGTGTGTGTGTGTGTGTGTGTGTTTCTTTGTGTGTGTGTGGGCTTGGTTGTTGTTGTTGTTTGTTTCTTTGTTTTGGGTGGGGATTTTTTGTTTTTGTTGCTTTTTTTTTTGTAATTGGTTTAACAACCCAAATGATTCTAAATCCATCTTATCTCCTTACCACAGAGAAAGTGACATGGTAAGCACGCAAAATGTTTATTCAAATCCAGTTTTTTGAAACGGATTAGATCCTCTCTATTGAACTTCTATTAATTCACAGCGAATTAGATTTCCTCAGTAGAAGATTTACCCCAGGAGCAAAACTCCAGTGAGCTAAAAGCCAGCACTGATAGGGCTTCTGCTCCTTGAAGACGACCAGTAGATGTAATCTCCCTCCACCTGGTCCTGGAAATGAAGAGGTGGTTTTCATTACCATGTAGGTTTGGAAAACCACACAGAATGCTTCAAACGCTCCACCTTAAAAATCGTTTCTTTAAGTTCTTAAGAGGTGTAGCAGAATTCTTCCTTGATAAAATAATTGCCGATTTCCTGAAAATATGTCTCTTAAAATTTTAGACATTTTCATACAATGGAATGGAAGCCTGTGGAGCGACCCATTCATTCAAGTTCAATATTATTTCATATTCTGTTAGTAGAACACACCTGTAGGACTCAGGTCTCAGAACCAGCTGTGGTGGTGCCCAGCGGAGGGTTTTCAGGGCTCACCATGCTGCTCATCCACTCACTTACTGTCTGTTCTGAAATCCCTGCCTCTGAAGCCTGTCTGGGGTCTTGTGGCTTATAGCAGAGACAGGAGCAGAACCCATGACTACCATCTCGGTTAAAAAAAATCAGTAAGTAGGGGCCCCTGGGTGGCTCAGTCAGTTAAGCATCTGCCTTTGGCTCAGGTCATGATCTGGGATGGAGCCCTACATCGGGTTCCTCATGCTCATGCTCTTTCTCTCTATCTCTCAAATAAGTAAAATCTTAAAAAAAAAAAAAAAAATCACTAAGTAGGATGCTTGACTGGTTCAGTCAGGAGAGTATGTAACTCTTAATCTCAGAGTTTTGAGTTCAAGCCCCATGTTTGGTAGAGATATTACTTAAAAAAGAAACTTAAAAAAAATCTATAAATAATGTAAGGTATGAACGTTAACTTGTATAATTACATGGCTTTGTGACACAACGTGAATAAAGAAGGAGTTTGGATTACAGGGCTTAGATGGTCATTGGGAAGTTTAAAAAAATATTACTTTTATGTCAAATACAAAACCATGTGATCTAGTATCTTTATCAGTGTGGGCAGTCATTTTGTTGATCTCTAAGAAGTCTTTATCATCAGGATGAATTCAAATTGAGGCAACTTCTAGAAATGTGATTTTTTAATATTTGCTTTATTCATTTTTGTTCCTTGTAATCTCGTTGGTTTCGCTGTCATCTGATCTCACTTCCATCAAGAGCTCTTTCAACTGGAAAATGAAACACGACCGTAAACACTTTAAGGGAACATACTGATGATCTTCCCTGATTTCTTCACAACCTTTATTTTGACAGTATACTTAATTTCATTATTGAACAAAAATAATAACGTTTGATCTCTTTTCGTCATGTGTCGATTTAGTGTAAGAGCCCTGTCTGTGTCTGAGTTAGCGTGGAGGACTAGCCTAAATGTCAGTAACAAGCTTTATGTTCCTTAGAATTAGACCTTGTATCTTTTACAGTTTCTTCTAGTTGGCCGGAGACAAGCTATCACCGAGAATCCATTATAAAGGGTTCCCTTCACACAAGACTAGATGGATGCTGTTAGGTAGGAGGAAATATAGAACCTCTTATGGTATCTGTTATGGACCTAGTTTTTTCTGCTTCACTTATTCAAAATTCTCTCAAATTAGGTGGAAACTCTGGGTAACAACATACTCATTCTTGCTTTATCGGAGGAGGGTGAATGTTGGTTTCAAACCACATTCTAACCCAGGACTTCAGGACAGAGAAGGGTCATGACCACTCTCTTGGTTGGGTGTCTCCTCTATGGTCAAGTAACAAACCATGAATCAAAGCCAGTGTTTATCCAACTTTGTGGTACAATGTCCCTTTAGGATCTTAAAATTTATTGGGTCCTGCAAAGTGTCAATGGGTAAACTTGGGATTCACAGACACACACACACAGACACACACACACAGACACACACACAGTAGCTGTGGGAATAACGGTGCACAGTCTCAGGTAGCCCAGTGTACGTTCCTGAGAACACAGGACTGAGGAGAGAAGAATGCCAGCTCGCGATTGTTAAGGAGACCTGTGGTCCTCACACATGCTCTGCAGGTGGTGCCTTCTCAAACATGGAACTTAGAGGGATTATAAGTCATTCTGCTGAGAACTGCTTGGGACCATCATTATGGTTGCTCCCGCAGTCACTATTAGAACAAAACTTACTTGGCTTGCTCACATACAGAGGTATGGGGATATGCTCCCTGGGAACCCGTTTTCTGTTCTTTCAAGCAAATATCCAGGCAATTTATAGGTAGACTCTTCGGTCCGCCTCAACCATGAACATTTTATGAAAACTAACAGATTAAGACATTCATAGGATCTGGTGGCTGAAAAGCAAAGTTATATGTGTCTCTGAGTTTTTTTCTTACTATAATCTGGCAAGTACCGTTTGGCAGCTCATGTCTATATTTCTGACCAGTTTTTGCATCCGCGTGGTTTTTGTGCATGCATGTTTTATCTTCTAGCTGGACACAATGGGGCTGCACTGTGTTTGAGGGAGGCTGTGACAAGTTCCTGTTGTGCGTTTGCAGAGACAACATAGTGTTTTTACAAACCACCATTGAAAGTTCTGCTTTGGCTTTAACCAAGAATTAAAAGACATGCATTGAATATTTGATGGAAATGCCTATGGCTCTCATGGTAATTGATTTAGAACCATTAATTAAGAAAGACTACTAGAGTGGATACAAACATATTAAACTTCTCGTCCCAACACACCGCAAGTAGTTTTAATTTCTTTTTTTTTTTTAAAGATTTTATTTATTTATTTGACAGAGAGAGATCACAGGCAGGCAGAGAGAGAGGGAGAAGCAGGCTCCCTGCCGAGCAGAGAGCCCGTTGCGGGGCTCGATCCCAGGACCCTGGGATCATGATCTGAGCTGAAGGCAGAGGCTTTAACCCACTGAGCCACCCAGGCGCCCCC
>NC_081574.1:3484075-3497283 GCF_022355385.1 Mustela nigripes | reverse complement strand
TTTATTTATTTATTTGACAGAGAGAGATCACAGGCAGGCAGAGAGAGAGGGAGAAGCAGGCTCCCTGCCGAGCAGAGAGCCCGTTGCGGGGCTCGATCCCAGGACCCTGGGATCATGATCTGAGCTGAAGGCAGAGGCTTTAACCCACTGAGCCACCCAGGCGCCCCATAGATAAAAAAGCTATGCTAATCTCTATTTACGTGTGTAATATATAAAACTGGTTATTCACTGTATTTTGATTACTGTCAAGGCTAACAAGGCAAAGCTGAAGGAGGCAGGACAGCCTTATCCTGTCTAGTAAGTAAGACATTTGGATTTCATTATCCTTTATCGACAAGAAGATCTGCAACCGATTGCTAGTACCAACTGAATTTTTCCCTCATCATTTCAACAATCAAAATTCATTTCTTCATAGTTAATATATATTTCTAATCTCCAGAATAATTTTAAGTGTTTTTCTCAGCCTTTTCTAATGTTTTCATTTTATATTTTAGCCATTTTTGTTAAGGTTTGTTTACTCTGCTCTTGACATCTCCCTCCGTCTGTATCTTCCTAGATTATAAATGAACTTTTCTGCAATAATATCAGCCTTCATTTGTTATAATGGATGGCATTAAATCTAGAAAATAAACGTAGGTATTATTTCCATTATTTTGTGCGTAAGAAAACAAAAGCTAAAAAGGGGCTGCGTTGGTCCCATTCCTACGACCAGAAGATGGAAAAGTCAAGATTTTATTTCATTTCCCTGGTGAACTCCTTTGATGTGACGTATCGTGAAAAATTAGCCCTCCTTATGTGTAAAATTGACCATAAGGGTGATTTACATTTTCACCCACATTATAAAGGGAACGTTTTCCACCGAGGGCTAAACACAGCCCTGTATTAGCCAGCATGGAGGCCGGGCTGAGTGCGTTGTGAGGCAACCGTCTTTTACGCGTTCGTTCCTCCGTTTCCCTGGAGAGTTCAGAGCTTTCCTCTGAGAACTGCTGGCGACCGCGCCCCAGCGCGTGGCACGGAGCGTGGCCGCTGCAGGTGCTGCCACCAAGTCATGGCCTCCTCAGTCCTGGCTAGTATCAGGAGGCCAGGCCATCCCTCTGCCCCAGCTGATGTGGAGCCCCCAAATAATAAAAATACAGTTGGCTGAATTCTGACGTGGAGAGTGAGGGTTTCCTCGGCGAGTTGCACAGTGTCGGGAAGCCTGCGTCGTCTCTCCGCGTTGCCCTATAACCTTAGGTTTGGAAGCAAAACATATTCTGTCAGAATCTTTCCTTACTAACACTGCTTGACACTGGCCGGATTCTGCAGTCTTAGTGACCATGATACAGCCTTTGTAGAAGACGAAGAACTACTCCATTGCCCCCGCATTCTCTGTGAACCCTGTTAGGAAGGTGGCCGAAGGTTCCCTCGTGCGGCATTTTATGGGAAAATGCATCTTTCATGTAAAATTCCCCAAAGTGGCACTTTTACAGCAAGTCCTGGGTGGTGCCACGCAGCCTTGCCCAGTGACAGGCACACGGGTCACCCTCCACGGCTTCACCAAGCTGAGTGCGGCGGTCGGAGGCTCACGGAGCACGTGCGTGTGGCTGTGGGAGGCCGACGGAGGTGGCGTACGTGGTGTGAGGTCTGCTGTGTCCAGAACGCTGGGACAGCGCGGGACGGCCACCAGGCGTGGGAAACCCGACAGCTGCTTTCCCAGATACTTTACTCAGTGACTCTGCCCCCAGCTTCTCCTTTCCACGTGGGAGCTGCGGCTGGCTACTTTCTGGGCTTGTGAGCGTCCAGGAGGAGAGCTTCAGTGCACAGCCTGGTGAACCGTAGGCGATAAATAGATAGGAGTTCCTGCTGCTGCTTCTCGGCTCGCAAATCCCACAGTGCTTGAACCGTGACCAGTAAATCTATAAATAACAGAATCTCAACCAACATCAGAGGTTAAACCAAGAAGCCTTCTCTTCTAGTGTGAATGGAATAGAATCAGACAAGATACCGCAGAGTCGCCACAAAGGTGGTCACTTCTGACTTTCAGGGAAATGACCGAATTAGCATAATTGTACGACAGGTATTCCTGATATCCTGTATTATAAAATATGATGTCTGTATCTATCATTTATTTATACATCTGTATAGAATTATTTTAAAGGAACATTTGGACCCACAATGAAGTAGAAGCTCATACATTTTACTTTTTATTTTTTTAAAGATTTTATTTATTTATCGGACCGAGAGAGTGAGAGATAACAACAGAGGGAACACAAGCAGAGGGAGTGGGGGAGGATGAAGCAGGTTTCCCACTGACCAGGGAGCCCAGAGCAGGGCTTGATCCCAGGACCCCGAGATCATGACCTGAGCCGAAGGCAGACGCTTGATAACTAAGCCACCCAGGTGCCCCAAAGCTCATACATTTTAGATTGTCACTGATTTTTTAAAAATCATGATTTTAATAGATATATATCTTTAAATTTATTAAAATCATGAGTATCTATCTATCTATAGATAGATAAATAGGTATCAATATAGATCTATCTCCATCTAGATATATCAGCATTATTAAATGGCCTCTTAAAATCATGATTCCTGGGGCGCCTCACTGCCTTCCGCTCAGGTCATGATCTTATGGGTCCTGGGAACGAGCCCTGCATTGGTCTGTCTCCTCAGTGGGGAGTCTGCTTCTCCCTCTGCCTTTCCCGCCTCTCCATTCATGCTTGCTCTCAGCCTCTCTCTCAAACAAATGAATAAAATGCTTTAAAAATATCACTAATCCATTGATATAAAATCAGGTGGCATGATTCACAATTTTGCAATTGGAGACTCTTCAAAAATTCCTTGGGCAGCCAGAATATTCCAAAGCAGTCAAAGTTCCTCTTTTCTTCAAAGATAAAGTTAATTTCTACTTTAAAAATTAAGTTAAAAATAGAAAATGACTGATGTTCTATAGTTTCATGACCATATTTTTATTCAAATAGATTCTGTCTTACGGTACCATTTAATTCTAGACTGAAGTGTGTCAGAATGACAAAAACTTGCTCCTATTTTGTCAGTAGAAAATTTCGTCTTTGATTCCTTTAGAATTCCCACCCCTACTTTTTTTTTTTTTTTTTTTTTTTTTTTTTAGATATCTATGTGCATAATTTAGTTCTTTTGTGAAAAAGACAAGATTGATTACATTTTAGGTGATTGCTTCATTTCTATTAACAGATCTGTCATGGTTATAATTACTTATTATATCCTGAGAACGAGGGGCATAGACACAACCAAACACAGCACAGAAACTTTTGACCCATGTGGTGGGCATGTGAGTTTTGTAATTAAAGATACATCAACACATGGAGCCCAGTGAGCAACGAGGCTCCACTCTGCTCCTGGGCCATTAAACTAGTGTATTTAAAAAGTTCATATTTCCACATATAATTTTCTTATGACATCTCATAGAAAGTGTTATTATTATACACATTTTTGGGCAAACAAGGGTAGAAAGACTCCAGGAAACCACAAGCCATTTGGAAGTTTCATGCTCGCCAGCACGGGTCCTCTGTGGCTGGAAGCACACGAATCCGAAAACAACTGGGCTCTCATTTCTTCCTCTTCCATCTCTGGGAGGAGGCAGGCGGCAGCCGTGAGACCAAGTGAGGAAGACGAGTAGGAGCAAACAGCTTGGAGAGACAATTGAGACACTGAAGGTCAATGCACTCGCAGCGGTTGAGTGCAGAATATGTTTGGGTTTTTAAAAAATAATTATTTAATAATTAAGTAGATTCCATTGAAATCGAAATAATACAGGAGTATACAGATTAAAAGTGAAAGCTCCTCTTTATCCCAAACTCTATTTATTGACAACCGTGAAGACATTTCTTTGCTTATACACATACACAGACATGCGGGGGGGGGGGGATATTTTTAACCGTAGGTTGTATTACGGGATGTTGCACTCGATTGTTCAGGCCGCTCCAGAAGAAGACCTCAGACAAGTGGCTTAAGCCACAGGCATGTATTTTTTCATAGTTCTGGAAGTTGGAAATCCAAGACCCAGGTCCTGGCAATGCTGGCTTCTGGGGAGGCCTTCTTCCTGGCTTGCACTTGCCTTGTCTTCACATAGCACAGAGTGACCTGGGCCTTCCTCTACCCCCATGACGTCATGGAAACCTAATTACCTCTCAAAGGCCCTACCTCCGCATGCCATCAAACTGGAGGTTAGGGCTTCAACGTAGGAATTCTGGACAGATACAAACATTCAACCCGAACCAGATGTGTATATTATTCCATCTCCTGTTTTTTAACTGAAACATGAAAGTTTCATGTTTTAATGTATAATAGACCAACCTCTTCAAAAAATGGTCACTTAGTAATCCCTGGTGCAAATGTACCAATATTTAACTAAAATTGTCTCTGTTGACATGTAGATGAAGGTTGTATCGAGTTTCCTTCCATTGTTTCAGAACAGTGCAGTGGCTGCCCGTCCACCCATAGTCATGGGCCCTTCTTGGCGTGGGAGAGTTTCTTAAGGGCATTTTCTGGAAGTTGGATTGCTGAAACAGAAGTGTGTGCTCCAATTCTAGTTGTTATCAGTCGTTGGTGGACATCCACCACCCACCAGTGCACAGTGCCACCAAGAATCTGTGAAGGACCGTTTCCCCGTAATTCAGCACACCGAGAAACACGCCCGCTTTATAATTGGGCCAGTTATGTGGGTGTGCAGTGCAGTATCCCTGATTTACTACTTTCCTGATTACTAATGGGGTAGAGTCAATCTGTCTGACCCAACACTTTTCTCCTATGTCTATTCCTATTCTTATGCTTTGCCTATTTTTTTATTGGGCTCTGTTGTCCTGACTCTTTGGAACCGGTTTTTCTCTAGTTTAGATGAACCGAACCTATTATCTTTTGGGATTTCCCCCTCAAAAACACACACAACCTGGCCTGTTTCTAAATAAATATTTGGCATCGGTACATATTCTTTCAAAGAAACGTTATATTCCCTGATGTTATGGACTGATTGTTCGTGTCCCCCTAAAATTCTTATGCTGAAATCCTACGCCTTCCCCTCTCCCCACACCCGATGATGTTAGGAGGTATTAGGAGGCCTTGGGGAGGTGATGAGGTCATGAGAGCGGAGTGCTCATGAGTGGGATTTGTGCCTTTGTGAAGGTTACCCTGGAGAGACCCCTCACCCCCCTTGCCATGTGAAGACAGAGCGGGGAGATGGCTGCCTGCAGTCCCCACCTGAGCTCATCCACACTGATAACCAGATCTCGACTTGCTAGCCTCCAGACCTGTCACACAGTGGGTGCTATTGTGTGATGGCAGCCCCAGAAGACCGAGTCACCTGACTACAAGAGGTCGGTGTCAGACACGAAGATGGTCTATGTGGAGCCCGCGTGTGTGAGGCCTTCAGGGTTTCAGCACACTTCTTCTCTAATGGGAAAATCCCTTCAAAAAACTAATCACTGCTGTCCTTACGGCGACTGCTATTAGCTGTCCCGGTCACTGAGGATTAGAACCACTGTCAAGAGAGGTGGTCAGAGGGAGACGATTCATAACTCACCGAGGGCATCATTTATTGAAACTATCGCAACTCTGAAATTACAGCACGCGACCCCTGCTGCTAGGTACCTTGTGGCAAACGGGCTCAGCTAGGGAGCTCCTTGCGTCGGTTCCCGGTGCTCTGAAAGGCGAGAAGGGACAGAGTTGTTCACAGGAGACCGTGGCATCGGAGGGAGGGTTCCTTCGGCAGCCAAGTGAGCTGTTTCCCACTGGAGACTTCGGGTCATCGAAGGGAAAGTGACAAAAGAAAGGAAACCCCACAGCAACCTCCAAGAGACGGATGGGATCTTCTAGAACCACCCCTGTGACAACCTGGATGAAAAATACTTGGCTAATTAGAAGGAGGTTCTGTCTGTTCTCATGTGCTTGGATTTGTGGCAAAAGAAACAAAGCATGCTGGTAGGAAGAAGGTAAAAAAAACCTTCGGATTTTACTCTAGTCGATGGCCAGCAATTTGCCAATTGTAAATAGAAAAATTTTAAGCTTCAATGTGTTTTACTAAACACAGTCAGTAGATAAATAATACTATCTGCCTGATTCTTAGATTTCTTGAGAGAAACTATGCATGTTCCATGTCTAAAAGGAATTTGCATTCTGATTTCTGAAGGCTTATGTGTTTCTGGTAAATCATGCCGTAAGTCCAGGTTTTTATATCATATTCATTTTCCCAAAAATGTTTGCACCGATATGTACCCAATAAACCAATGTAAATATTGCATAAGCTAGCAAAAGTGGAATGTTCACACACTCTCTTCAGTTAGTTTTTAGTTGTGAGGATTCTATGTTTAAAGCATTACACGCAGGAGACGCTGTATCCGATTCCAGCTGCGGAGAAAGAGTCTCCAGTAGCTAGAGACACCGCCTGCTGGAGTTTTGAGTAGCAATTAAGTCTGCATATCACTCCCATGTCCTCCTCTGTGAAGCTGGTCTTCCTTGAGACTGTGGCCTTCTGGGCGGAGTCCCCTTGCACGGGGGCCTCTTTCCTGCTGAGTGAGACCCACGGCAATACGGGGGCAGACGTGAAACCAGTCTCTGAGACTCGGGGGCACGGGGGTGGCAGGAAGCAGTCTCTAGCTGGAGATGCTCTGTCGTCTGGACGTCCTCCCTCTGTGCTCCAGGCGCCTCTCCGTTTAGAGGAGAGTGGAGGACCGCAGAGGCTAAGAAAGGAGCAAGTCTTCGCTCCTCATTAATATTGAACCAGCAAGCCCAGAATGTCTTCTTCTGAGATGGGTCCTTTGCCACATAGCTACCCTCATCATGGACGAGCCCTCTGGCCTTTGTGAGAGGCAAAATGGGCACTTCAGAGACTTTTGTAGACATTTATAAAAACCGTGGAGATGAGAAGCATCCTACTGATGGAGTCCTTCCTGGCTCTTGATAATTAGACGATCAGTGAAGCCCCTGACCATCCAGAATTCCCATTTCACAGTACTGTGGACCTACAGAACACCTCTTGTTTTATTTCAACACAGTCTCTCAGAGGAAACTGTGACTCTTTGCCTAGATTAAAGTAGTTTTTTGTACACTTGAAGTCCAAAGTCTTGGTGTCGATGAAACAACACCATAAAAGTCCCATCTAAAACTCGAGACTTGAGTTTCCTCACACTGATTTGTAATGCTAAGCTTCTTTAAATGTATGAGTTGTCAATAAACTATGTTCAAGGTCAATTCTGGGTCATTTCCCCAAAACTAAATGCTTTCCTCATTCTTAAAATCTTTTGTTGAAGGAATTTCACCAATCTATACAAAACCCAAATCAACAAGTGCAAAAATGAGACAAAGCCAACAGTACCACCAGCAACCTTGAAATCCTCCTGTCTGCAATGATTCATTTGTACAAACCGAAGCAGAGCAAAGCAAGCATGTTTGAAAGGGTCTCTGAAAGGTTTTACTTATGCCAGTCACAGTCATATGTTACGAAACTAGGGTTGGAAGGGGCACTGGATTCCCGCCAGTTGGCTCCAAGAGGCACAAGGCTTGGGGTGAACAAGTTATGGCATTTCCTAACAAGAGTCTGGGACGAGACCCTCTCTTCGAGCATCTTGGAGACCCTCTTCTCCAGACATCACCTTCACAAGGGGCAATGATACTGAGTCATTGATTGACCAAATATTTTTAGAAGTGCCACACATTGTGTCTTTTCAAAGTATCTAAATAAATAAGTTGTCAGCCTTAAGAAAATAAATGCTTCTGATGGCTTTAAGTAAAATAACTTAGAAGCCCCCAAATATATATATATATATTCCCCATCAAAGTGTCTGACCCTGGATTTATCAACCATGGCATGTTTGTGGCTGAGGAGAAAGGAAAATGAACCAAGTGAAACTGTCAGGCTGGAGCTGGCAGTCTCAGTCACGGGAGCATGTGAAGCTTGATCTCAGGGTTGTGAGTTCAAGCCCCATGTTGAGTGGAGAGATTATTTAAAAATAAAGTCTTAAAAAAGAAATGAAACCGTTAGGCAATTTTTTTTCCTGTAACTTTATGTGTAGATTTGATTATTAGGGAGAAAGAACAAAGCTATCATTTTCGAAGAGTTTTCTGAATAGACAAATGTTTAAAAATTATTTTTTTATATAGTGGTAACAGTACAAGGAAATTGATTTATGGAACTATCTAAAAGGGTTTAAAGCTAGACATGAATCAAAACCATTATCTTAAAAAAGTTGGAAGGCAAGGACAGAGGTTTGAAAAGTGAAGATTTCTTAGAGCGCGTGTGAGAGAAGTCAGCCCACAGCAAAAGTGATCACGATGCAAGTCTCTAGAGTTCCGCTGACTCTTTAGGAGAAATGAGTTCTCCATAGAATAAAATGAAAAAGTATTTCTATCGGTAAATTAGAGGTAGAATCCACAAGACTTTTTTTTTGGAAATGATAGTTAAAGCAACGAAAATGTGTTTAGTTGTTCTATTTTGTCTATTCTCCATTAGTCTATTCTTAGTCACTGGATTCTGAATTTCATTCTTTGGCGAAGTGATCTGCCGAAGTTGTATATTTGCATATTTAAATCTTATTCTTCCCAAATCCTTTTCCAACCCATCATCGTTGGCGTCCTGGAGGGCACCTGCTCCCTGTGCTCCTCAGATAGCTCCGTGTTCCAGTACGGCCAGGATGCGTCCTGTCTCGGCCATTTCACTTCACACAGGCACAACCTGTTTAGTCCTGGTTGGTCTTTTCTATAGAGTCTTACCTCTAAAATTGTTTCCTTGATGAATTTTGTTTCTTTGTGATTTGTGATACGTATTCACTGGAAAGGGATTCTAACATGATAAAAATGAGGAGAACTTTCTCTACCCTGCCCCCGTCTTATGCCACTCTGCTTAAATAGTTCCATCACAGCCTGTTGGTTTCCATCCCTCTGTGAACACAGGAGTCAACCTGCGTCATACAACACTTCAGAAGTCAGGGACAAAAGAACACTAAGACTTTTCACAGAGCCATATGCTGGGGAGTTTCTTCAACACTACCTGATAAAAATACCTGATAATGAGAAACAAACCTTACAAATTCGGTGACAATGACGTCTGGAGTTTGTCTGCCTCCCAATGCCGAGGACTGATGTCCCCTGGTCGATGCTGTCATTGGCAATCCTGGGTGAACTTCGCCAATGACCACTGTCAACATTTTTACTCTCTCACGTGCACCATATATGAGACTGAAAATTGGAGTTGCGTATCTGGTGGGGCAGTACTAAACTTGCAGGCAGAGGATACTCTGCCCATTCCTGGAATGTTCTTTCTGGGGGGCCACCACATGATGTGCCCCATAAAACTATGAAACAACATTTCATTCATGAAAATGATAGCTTGGTCTGTGGAATTTATATAAAATGGTTTCAAATTATACATAAATGGGCAATTTCTAAAGGTGATGGAATTTCTTTAGTCACAATTTCTTACGATTTCAGGCTATTTCCATTAAAGTGACAAATCCTTACAAACAGGCTAGAGTTATGGGCCATTCAAACCCGGAGCACTGCTGGGTTTTCTGCACCACTTAAGGGCTTTATGTTTTGGAATCCAGATATTCCAAAACTTAATTAGCTGTCTAGAAACGGAGTGGCAAAAGTTGCATACGCACACACTTCATTTCTTTTATGTGTTCACTACTTTACTGTTCTAAAGGGGAAAAACAGAATTTGGCAAAAACATGTCAAGCGACATTTCCAAGAGCTCCTAAGAGACCCCGGGGCTGGATTCCTGAGCCGCTGCCTTGCTAGAGTTCTAAAGAGATGACTCATAAGATGATGATGAGCTGTGGGAAAACAGTCGGGGTTCAGAATGGATTATCGAATTAAGACCGTGTTCATAACAGCAATTACTTGCCACTAATTCAGATGCTTTTTCCAGGGAAGCCCTCCATGTTTCAGTGAAGGCTGCGGCCATCACTTTGTTAGACACTGTGAGACGGCCGGCGGTGGTTCTGGGTAAGAGCAAGCTAGGGAAATGGTGCATAACCGTAGAATCATCCACCGACACCTACTTCTCATAAACATGAATTCACAGATTTCCCAAAGATAATTCCGCAGCGTTTGAAGCAACCAGATGTACCACAATTGAATCTTTAGTTCATACTGGGGGTTTTAAACGAGGCTGGCTTATTTCCTCTGGAGTCCCATGTAACTTAATAGGAAAGAGTGCGCTTGATGTATCACCCCGGGAGGGGGAGGGGACTCGCCCCTCCCCCACCTCAGTTCCCTTTCTTCCCACTTTTCTCCACTGTCTCCCCTGATTCCCCTGATCATTGCGGCTTGCACTGTGATTTGCAGTCCCTAGTGTGCAGACGTCTGATGAGAAGGCTATTCTTTGAGCATCTAGGAAGACGAGTGAGTAATTTTATTTCCATTTGAGGACGTGTGCGCCCGGTCTCCTTCTAATAAGCTATTATCAGATCGCAGGTCCTTTATAAGCAGCAGGTGGCGGAGAGCCGCGTGTGGTCACATGACGCAGCCCGGTGCCCGTTCCCTTCCTTGGCAGCATCTGACACAGCGTGTTTGCTGCGACATGTGCCTGTCCTGTCGGACATGGGTGCTGGGTGGCGACGTCAGATGAGCTGTCGGTGGGTGGGTGCCCGCTGTCCGTGCGGCTGGAGTCTTGGCTGCCCCCGGCTGCGCATGAAATAGTCGCTTGTGAGTAGCAGTCAGCAGGTGCTGCTTTGTCGTTGAAGCGTCAGTCCGGGTTTTGATCAGCTGTGCACACCGGGAACTTTGAGGTGTGCGAGGTACCCGTGTCACTTGTAATCATTATCCGGTGCTTTAAGCACAACCTTAACAACAAAGGTTTGCATCAAGGCGTTTTCGGATGCATGGGGAGTGATTTTCATACCGAGAGGACGTTCCCCTCTGCAGGTTGTTTGCGAGGGAGTTTTACTCTTGAGTGGAAGCCCTCCGGGTCGTAGGAGGGTGTGCTGCGAGCAGGGCGTCGTGTGGAAAGCTTTGAGCCAGCCAGAATCGGGTTGGCTCCCGGGCACCGGGTGGTTGCAGCTGCGGAACAGGGCCGAGGCGCTTGCTGTCGGCGCGGCCTGTCCTCCCCGCGCGCAGAGCAGGAGAGCGCACCTGAGCACGCAGACTGCGTGTGAGATCGCCTCCTCCAGGGATGAGCAGGTGACGTGACGGTCCTGACAGCTCTCCCGCCAAGCCAGGCTCCGCAGCTGAATCTCTGAACTAGAACTTTCCATGGAACACAGGCAGGCACAGCCCCTTTAGGCTTTCCCCATTGTTTTTATGTTTGTTTTTAAATATTCATGCGCGTGTGGACGGACGGAATAGAGGGCAACCCTTCTGAGCTCTGACTTGGGTGCCTCTTGGTTTAGAACTGAGTAACCGGATGGAAACAGTCTTCATGCTGCAGAGCATATTCTGAGTGAGAAGCACGCTTTGGTCCTCCTAAGACACAGAGAGTTGCTGTTGATTTTGACCTGGGTTAGCCTAGGCTTGGTAGCCTGAGAGGTAACCCCACTTGTCAGATGGGAACCCACCTTCCACCTCCTGTATCAGTCCTTCTACGGGCTCCCCGTTCTCCTGGAGCACCGGCCACCTTCTCTACACGGTACCTGGGCTTCCTGAGTGTTTGTTCCTTTCTCTCTCTCTGATCCCCCTAGAAAACAAGCTTCCTAAAGTGAGCCACCTCCCTCGCACAGAGTCAGACTCAAGAAGAGTTTACTGAATGAGTGAACACATAAATAATGAATTCAGTACCCATGCTCTTTCCCCAAAATGTTTTTCTATAAATCAGTTTTAGACACCATCTTAAAGTACATATAAACTCTGATAAGAATGCATTCCAGAAGTATACAGGGTTAATTTAAGTCACACAAGCAAAGGAGTGAAATAAAAATTAAAATTCTAACTGTATAATTAAATGTGGTTCGCAATGGTCACAGAGGTTTCCCCTTGACATTAATATGAGCTGTTTCTGCCTTTGCCGTGAAATGCAGGATACATATCTGAGCCACCACGGTGGCCCCGTGATTTTCCGTCCGCATTATTGGCGATTGTGTACTGTATCCAGGGAGCTCAGAGCACATTAAAACGTACTTGCTGTCTTTGCTTTAAACGCCGTTGCCATCCTGAGTTGAAATTGGACCCTTAGCATTTCTATAATGTTGTTTTTAATTGAATTGCCTCCCTTTTTTCCATGTGAAAGTGTTCTATTATGATAGAATTGGCAGGATCGCAGAAGCTATGAGAAAACATGTTTAAACTACTGTTCTAGAATTCTCACTCACTGTGGGACGGATCTTAATGGAGGCAAAAGGGAAAAAAGTAACTAAACATGGAAGGCCAAGCACTCCTAGGCTTTGATCGAAAGGCAACATTGAAAGACGCTCTTTGTAAATGTCACCTGACAGTCCACAGTGTCCAGGAGCCCAGAGCCCGCCTGGCTGAGGAGCTGTTGACCTAGTTCCTCGCGGGACGGGGCTGCCTCTCGCGCGAAGCCAGCACACCGGGCTGCCCGTTCATGGCTCTTCTGCTCAGTTCTTTCCAAGCATGACCCCCCAGCCTTATCCCGGCACTCTGGTTCAGAATGTCCTCACGCAATTATTTGGTTCATTCGTATATTAACGGCTCAACAGAAAGGGGCTGCTTTGAAAAGTGGGGAATTTGAAGGTGTGAGAGAGGATCTCAACCCATGACAGCAAAGGGAGTCAGACAGAATGGAAGAGTTCGTCCTATGTGTCGTCATATGTGTGGGTGCGCCTGCACACGTGTGTGCATGCGGGTACTGTAGCTGCCCCGCTTGGGACTTGGTTTGCATGTCCAGATCAAGGATACCACACAAGGGGGGAGGAAAAACTTTCCTATTCACTTAATTGTGGTCATTGAAGAGAGCAATGCAGGTATCACAAACTGGCCCCAAAATGGCTTAGAGGACGGTGTGGTGGGAACTGTCCTGGGGATTTTGTGGCTGGGGATGGGGTCCTGAGAGGGTTCCCCTGGACAGGTGGGGGCTTGTATGGTCTGACTCTTCCCACCAATGGAGCGAGCTTTCAGGATTTCTTACTGGTTTGTGAGGATGTAGGGCAGAAGGTAAAGGGTAAAGAGGGATGGAGACCGTTGGAAGCAGTCAGCAGTTAAATAAGCAGGAAGCAGTCAGCAGTTAAATAAGCAGTCAGCAGTTAAATAAGCAGTCAGCAGTTAAATAAGCAGGAAGCAGTCAGCAGTTAAATAAGCAGGAA
>NC_081574.1:3422155-3484065 GCF_022355385.1 Mustela nigripes | reverse complement strand
CCAGTCAGCAGTTAAATGTCAAAACTGGTGTGTGTGTGTGTGTGTGTGTGTGTGTGTGTGTAACACAACCATGTGCACTCTAGTGTAATAGACAATTCATCTAAAGAAACAGATATCTGTGAACATCAACTCTCAAATATGCTTAGAACCCAGAGGGGAGGATGGATGTACTAAATCAGAATCATCACGGGTTTAGAGTACACACCGTCATCAGCGATGACACCAGAGAAGGCACTAAATATCAAATAAAATCATTAGTCATAACTTCTCCCTGATCAATCCTAGCTGTGTGGGTCAGGCCAATTTTTACAAAAGAGGTGACTTGTCAGTTCCTGTGCTTCGAACGACAAGAGGGATGCCTTCGTGAAAGATTGCAGAAAGGAACAGGCTGGGTTCGGGAGCTGGCAAGGCAAGTGACCAGAGCACAGAGGGGACCAGGAGCCGGGAGTTCCACGCAGGCTGCAGCAGAGCGGGGCACGGAGGCCGAGGCACCAAAGCGGTCTGGGGTTGGGAAAATGGAGAGCACGGGCTTCCGTCACGGAAGATCCTGCCGGGGACGGAGGTCATGTTATGAAGAGGTGACCGTGCTCTTGTTCCTCTCGGTCACTCTCTTGCGTAGCAAGTGACCCGCAGCAGCATGTTGGTGTTGCTTGTTTTATTGTTCTGCCCGGATTAGGAGACTCCTATCGTGAGAGTCCACCGAACATTCACTCCAGTTTCTGATCGTGTTGCAAGAATTTGAAGTATCACAGGTCTAGTGAAATTGAAAGGTTTAGATGATATGAAATATCTAATACATGGAACAAAGAATAAGTATGTCCGATATATCAAGTTCTTAAAGATGTGATAACTTTTTACATTTATAATAGTTAACCTTCTAAAATTTTGTTGGATATGATTGGCATGTAAGAAGCTGTACATAGTCCTCCTCGTACACAACTCGATGAATTTGGGATAAGTAGACATCTGTGCAACCATCTCCACCATCAAATGGTGGTCATGTCTATCACCAATACGCCCCTTATCACATAGAACATGTCCATCATCTCCAAAGGTTTCTCTCTCTCTTTTAAATTATCATGCAGAAGGTGTTAGAACACTTTTTATAGGGGAAGAAGGTAAAATGTAGAAGTAAAGAGTTTGGCTAACAGTAATGAGAGAGCTCGGTTTGAAACCAAGTGTGCACTGCTTTGGAGACTATAGATGCTCGATATATATTTAATTTTTTAAACATTGCTTTTAGTGGTTCTGTGCGGCTCTAACCCCACAGTTGCTACAAAATGTTTGTTACCTGGTGGTCAGATAAAGAAGCCACGTCCTAGCTGTTTTTGGAACTCAAACCCCAAGGGCATGAACTCATGATACAGCTTTCTAACCAGCTGGGCCAACTGACAACGCCAAACAATAGAAAGTTTAGAATATGAATATTTTATTTGCTGGCTGTTCATCTGTTAAAGTTGTCAGGGAATTTGTCGTTTATTTTTAAACTAAGTCAGTAACTGGGCAGTCAGCGTTTTGTTGTAACCTTCAAAATACCGAGTTGAGGACATTGAGTCTTGAGCTAAATTCCTTCTTTTTTAAAAAATTTTGTTTATTTATTTGACAGAGAGAAAGAGAGATCACAGTAGGCAGAGAGGCAGGCAGAGAGAGAGAGAGGAGGAAGCAGGCTCCCCTGCTGAGCAGAGAGGCGGATGTGGGACTTGATCCCAGGACCCTGGGATCATGACCTGAGCCGAAGGCAGAGGCTTAACCCACTGAGCCACCAGGCACCGCAGGCTAAATTCATTCTTGATATCAGTTAGAATATCAAGGAACAAAGAGTGTCAATGATGGGAGAATTGGCCTTTGTGGCTATTATGGACTTGTTAGAGTTAAGAAGATCTCTTTCAGGGTGCCTGGGTGTCTCAGTCAGTTAAGCATCTGATTTTTTATTTTGGTGTCGGTCGTGAACTAAGAGTCCTGGGACGCAGTCCCTCTTCAGCCCTGTGTGCAGCAGGGGGTCTGCTTGGGAGTCTCTCCACCCCCCAGCACCCCCACACGTGCTCTCTCCAGCTCTCTCTAAAATAAGCAAATAAAATCTTTAAAGAGAAACAAAAGAACATTTGTTTCACAGTATCTTATCTAAGATATTTTGGTGCATTTTTAGAAGAACATCGTTAGTCCTGAATATTGGATTACTTAAATTTGGGAGAGGCCAGGAGTGAGAGGCATTTAAGCGGATATGAGTTAAGTTGGGTTGAAGTCTCTCAGGCTTCGGTCTGACCTCCTCAAGATAAGCTGACATCTCACCGGGCATAAGCCTCCCGGCTGTCACTGTGTTTTCAAAGAATCCTGCCCCTCACCTGACAGATTTCATATCTGCCTGAAATTGACCAAGGACTTCCTTAAATGTATTATGACAGAATCAGGAAGGATATTTTCCATAGGGGTTAACCTCAAGAAATTACCAACGTCAGGTTTTTGTGGTAGGAAAAAAAAAAAAAAAAAAAGAAATGTATATATGTACATATCTTTAAAATGAATAGAAAAAGCTGGTTATGATCTTGCTAATCTTCCTTATAATATGTAAATTATAACATAGCTAAAAATAAAAGAACACAGAAGGTCAAACAGCATTGGTCCTAAATTCAAAAAGAGAAACAAATCATTTAATACAGAAAAAGAAAATCAAGAAACCATTTATGTGATCTGAGTGGGGTTTTTTTGGTTTGTTTTTGTTTTTTTCCCCCCCAAAGAGCATTCATCTAGGAGGAAAAAAACAACACGGGTGGAATTTCTGAGATCAGAGGGCTCACTTAGAAATTTTGCATAATCTGAAAACAGTAATCATGAAGGGAGTGCCAGGGAGACTCGTGGCGAAGGTCGATGCCCAGTTCCCACGAGGATGAGATTCAAGAGTGCGCCTGGCCATGGGAAGACCACTAATAGCGGGCTCACTAAGAAAGAGCTGTGTATTATTAGGGAAGATAGTGGCTCTTGACAAGATAATGGGTCATAGCAATTGGGATGTTCAGATTTAGTTCCAAAGATGTTCAGGATAAGTAATTCTTCATCCACTTTGGCTTTCTCCTGTGGGATGGGGGTTGGTAACTTTGTCACTAGGTTCTTGTCACTATCAAATATTCAGAATCCCATTGAGGAAGATATTTTAAAAATTTAAATTCAGTTAATTAACATAATGTATTATTGGTTTCAGAGGTTCAGGTCTGTGATTCATCAGTTTTATGTAACTTCCAGTGCTTGTTAGAACACGCACCCTCGCCAGTGTCCGTCACCCAGTTACCCCATCTCCCCACCCTAGCAACCCTGCTAAGAGTGTCTTATGGTTTGTCTCCCTCTCTGGTTTCATCTTGTTGCCTTTTTCCCCCTCTCTTCCCCTATGATTCTGTTTTGTTTCTTAAATTCCACATATCAGTGAGATCATATGATAATTGCCTTTCTCTGATTAACTTACTCCATTTAGCATAATGCCTTCTAGTTTCATCCACATCATTGCAAATGGCAAGATTTCGTTTCTTTTAATGGCTGCATAGTATTCCATCGTATCTATATACCACACCTTCTTTAGCCATTCATCTCTTGATCGACATCTAAGATCGTTCCATAGTTTGGCTATTGTGGACGTTGCTGCTATAAACATTCGGGTGCATGTGCCCCTTCGAATCACTACATTTGTATCTTTGGGGAAGATACCCAGTCGTGAGATTGCTGGGTCGTAGGGTAGAGCTCTATTTTCAACTTTCTGAGGAACCTCCATGCTGTTTTCCAGAGTGGCTGCACCAGCTTGCATTCCCACCAACAGTGTAGGAGGGTTCCCCTTTCTCCGCATCCTCGCCAGCATCTGTCATTTCCTGACTTGTTGATTTTAGCCATTCTGACTGGTGTGAGGTGATATCTCATTGTGGTTTTGATTTGTATTTCCCTGATGCCGAGTGATGTGGAGCACTTTTTCATGTGTCTGTTGGCCATCTGGATGTCTTCTTTGCAGAAATGTCTGTTCATGTCCTCTGCCCATTTCTTGATTGGATTATTTGTTCTTTGGGTTGAGGAAGACTTTATCTATCTCTCTACTTATTATTTAGAAAGTCTTTTTTTTTTTAAAGATTTTAATTTATTTATTTGAGAGAGGGAGAGAGAGAGAGCATGAGAAGGGGGAGGGTCAGAGGGAAAAGCAGACATCCTGCGAAGCAGGGAGCCCAATGTGGGACTCAATCCCAACTCCAGGATCATGACCTGAGCCAAAGGCAGTCGCTTAACCAACTGAGCTACCAGGGCACCCCTAGAAAGTCTTTTTAAATTATCTAAAGTGTTATTAAATGTCTTCCTGTCTACTAGGCTGGAGCATTTTAAAACATACTTTTAAAAATTAAGGAACTCTCTACTTATCCATTTATTGGTGTATTTGTTTCCTAGCCTGTGTGTTTTGTGCCATAGACCAAGAAGGACTGCAGACTGATGACCTTTGCCTCTAGCAGTGTCCCCGCAGAGGCAAGATGATGTGTTGGGGGCAGAAGAGTGTTCCCAGCTGATGGACCCCAGCAGAACCGTGTGCTGGGGAAGCCGGCCAACTGCAGCGTGGGTTAAATCTACCTGGTTTGGCTTCCCTCCCTTCCCAGAGCAAAGAAGTCTCCTTACCCTGGAAGTTTAGGGGAATATCAAGGAGATGAACTGGGTAATATTACAATGAAAGAATAGTAAAAAATAAATAAATAAATAAAAATAAAAAATAAAAATAGAAAGAGAGTACACACATATAGGTAGGCACACAGATGTATAGACTGATTCATAGAAAGGGCATGGGGTGGTTCTTACGTTAACCATCGAGTCCTTTAAAATAAAGGACTGAATGATGAATAAATAACAGCCAGGGGAGGGGTTTGGTCCTTGCCCCGGCTCAGCACTCAGCCCCTCTCTTGCTTTGCCAGCATCTGCGTCATTCTGCAATTATCAACGTTCCTAGGGATCAGATTACTTTCTAGATAATCTGAAGTTCAGAGTTCAGTATCGTGCGGGTAGAATCAGTGCAGAGAGAGCTCTGAGCTCTTCGTATTTCTATCTTCACATATACTAGTTTTTCTTCCAAAGGCACTGACTTTCTGATCTCAGAGGAAGATTTCTAAATTCTTTTTAAAACTCGGAGACTCTTGCTCTTACAGCTTATCTTTGTTGCCACCTCCGTTTTGGCAGCAAGCCCTGAATGTAAGACGTGAAGAATCGTTTGTGCAGTGCCCTCCATCTACGCAGGTGAGCAACGTGGCAGTTGTTTGTAAAAAAAAAAAAAAAAAAAACAAACAAAACAGTAGTCCAGTCCGGCAGGGGCAAGCATTGTTTTTCCCTTGTGAGGATCACGATTGTCTTGACCACCATCATCACACCTGAAACTATATTTTGAACTTTTACTATCTGCCAGAATATACTAATCTCTTCTTTTTAATACTTTATTTGAGAGAGAGAGAGAGAGAGCCTGAGCACAAGCTTGGGGAGGGGCCAAAGGTAAGAAACAAGCAGACTCTCAACTGGGCAGGGAGCCCGACGTGGGGCTCGACTCCAGGACCCTGGGATCATAACGTGAGCTGAGTGCAGATGCTCAACTGACTGAGCCCCCCAGGTGCCCCTACTAATATCTTTATACAATCTTAGTTTGATCCCTGAACTATTCCTTGGGATCAACATTTTCTGAAGACTTATTTATCTATTTAAGAGAGAGAGAGGTTGAGAGAGAGAGTAGGGGTGGGGCAGAGCGAGAAGGAGAGAATCCTTAGCAGACTCCACGCTAAGCTCGAGCCTGTCATGAAGTTCTGTCTTATGACTCTGAGATCATGACTTGAGCCAAGATCAAGAGTCAGATGCTCAACCGACTGAGCCTCCCAGGCGCCCTGGGATTGACGTTTCTAACACATTTTGCAGCTGATGAGTCAGGTCCCGTAGTAGATGGCCGGGTGAGAGGAAGGTCCCGTAGTAGATGGCCGGGTGAGAGCAAATAAGTCTGGGAAGGAAATATTAGAAGGATTTTTCTTGCCATTGTTTTTGTTTGTTTGTTTGCTTGCTTTTTAAATGAGCAGATTGCAGTGGTTGATGCAAAACCCAGGGGAGTATTTAAAAAAGTATTTGAGGACGACTTTGGAGAAAGACTGAATGAATTGACTGTTTGATGATTGACTAATATTCCATATCTTATTCCAAACTGTTAACACAGACGTTCTTAGTGCCACAAAGTATAGGGAACAGCACTGGGGGCTGCTGACAGCGTAGTAAGAGCCCGGAAGAAGGGCAGGTGTGGTGGTTGAGAAACGGGTGGTCACAGGCAACACTCCGGAAAGCAGCCCCAGGTAAGTAGGACTTGAAGCCAGATCGCTGGTTTCACGAGTGACCAGGTGTTCAAGGAGGGAAGGAGGGAGCTAAGTCCCTTCATGTGATTTGGTAGGGATTCTAAGGAGAGGACGGAAAACAACAGAAGAGTCAGAAACACAAAGAGGAAAAGATGAATTTGAGATTGTGTGTGTGTATTGTTTTGGTTTGGTTTGGTATTTGGCTTATATGTTTAGTTAGTTAGTTAGTTAGTTAGTGATTCCGTAGTGAGAGAGAGAGAGTGAGATCCCACGAGTGTGCATGAGTGGGGTGAGGGGCAGAGGAAAAGGGAGAGGGGAAGCGAATGCCTTCCGGAGCACAGAGCCCAAGGCAGGGCTAGATATTAGGACCCTGGGGTCATGACATAAGCCCAAACCAGGAGTTGGCAGCTCAGTGGACTGAGCCATCCAGGGACTCCTGTGGTTTTGTTCTTGTTTTATTTTGTTTGTTTTGTTTTAGATGACTAAGATATGTAGATTTGAGGGCAGAAAGAAAAGAACAGTATCAGGGACTATAAAAAAAGAATAAAAGAAAAGCAAACTTAATGAAATCATGTCTAGAGTAAACAAGAAGGGAGCTGTTGTGTACATCCTTATCTTTCTTGTGCTGATCGGTCCGCGAAGGTTGCCTTGGGCCAGCTGGGACTCTTTCCTTGACATGGATGCACAGATTTGAGGTCTCTCCCAGGAAATATTCTATAGATCCTTAAATCAATGTTACTCATTCCCCGTTTTATATCAGGACACACTTCAACTTTTGAACTTATTGTAATAATGTATCAAAGATCTATCTCCTCTATCAGATGTGCTGCTCTTTGATACCCACACCCATATTTTGTTTATCTTTGCATCTCTAACTCTCACCGCAGGTTTGGATGCAGACCATGTACTCCTTAATACTTCATAGAACTCATCAGCATCCTCATTTCTTTGAAAACCGTAAACTAGTTTAAACTTCATTTCTTTGTTAGGTTTTAGCCCCTACTACAAGTTCTGCCCCATAGTTGCTTCTCAGATTCTTAGATGTGTATAAATGAATGGATGGAGGTACTGACAAAACAACCTTGGAAATGAAAAGAGACCTTTTCCCATGACAATCCCTTCCTATTAGAGATGATTGTAGTGGTAATGCTGCCTGAGAAACAGACCATGAACAGTGGACGTTACTGAACGGACAGGATTTAGGAGAGTAACTACAGTGAGGAAAACTGACAACCACCATCCGGGAGACTGGGCACGCTGCTTCCTTCCCTTCTGAGCGTTTTTTATAAAGGATGTTAAGTTTCCAACCTTTAAGTCCCAATCTAGTCATTCCTGGGTCTGCTTTCTCAGGTCTTGATGGGTAACTTCCTAACTGACCAGCTGTCCTAAAAATCAGGCACAGAAACTAGACAGTTTTCAAAGTGTAAGAGTATACAATGCATGTTGCCCATTTCATCGTATAGGACCCTGATTAAATGATACACCAATTTAAGAGAAATTAAATCTTGTAGAAAAAGGAGGTAAGATGAAGAGTATTGTGAGATATGCCCTTTCTTGGAAATCCTTCCAAGGGCTTTGTTCAGAATTTCTTTTTGTTCAGAATTTCCTTATGAAGGGCTTTGTTCAGAATTTCTTTTGTTTTGTTCTGAAATGCCATTACATCTGAAACACATTGTATTTATTTTAATATAATTAGATTCTATTCAAAGTATGTGTATGGAATTGTGTTGAAATTAGCTTCATTCTGAAGCTGTAAAACATATTATTCCAATTTTTGAGGGTTTTATGTAAAATCTGATTAGTGAAAGAGAATCCTAATTCTGCCTTTGTTATTGAGATCTCTTATTTAACAACAACTTTCAATGGGCATTATGTGTGGATGGACAGAAATTACACAGCCAAGAGGAATCTTTGCTCTATGGAGCTCAGTTCCATCTGATTGACAAGTTGTCAAGTAAAAAAACATCTCATGTTTGGACAGCAATTACACTTAACCTTCAAATTACGCTACTTCCTTTCAAACTTTCATTGATGCTGTCATGACAGGGACAAAGTTACCATTGTAATAATAGCACATTGTTTGTACAAAACAATAAATCGGGCAGATGTGGTTTGACCACAAGATTTTTAGTCACGCTGAAGATAATGTCTGTACTTACCAGAATTGATAGTTACATAATTTAAAAAAAAATCGATTCTTAATCTTCTATTAAATATGGTTGCTTCCTCCTAAAAGCAAAAATGTATGTTGTACAGAAAATATTTTTAAAAATGTTTGGTACTTGATTCCTGTGTTCAGGATTAGCTACTCCCTAAAATAAGTTTGTCTGTCCGGGCATTACTAGAATCATATTACACTGAATAGTTTTCTAATTGACTGTGTCTTTGATTTCCATTTGATTCCCCCAGGAGCCATAATTATGATGAAGGGAATTTAAACCTTTCTTAACCAGCATGAATGAATACTAGTACTTCTGATAAGGAGTTCGCTATCTAGCATTCATCTGTACATCTCTTCACGGGTGCTGTGTTTGCTTCTTGTAGCCACAGTAAGACGCGAGGTACAATCCTGTCTCATTACCTGCATGAGCCCACTGAGGCCAATACTGATAAACGCTCAGTGTCCACCGATTTTAGAATAGCTCACACTGTCACCCTCCTCTCTGATTCCAAGTTCTGTGCACTACAAAAGAGAAAAACAAATGTTTAATGTGCTAACATTTTCTTACCACAGTGGATTCATTCAATCGGGCTTTATTTAGTGAGCATGTACTGTGTGCTGAGATACGATGAGGAAGGAAGTGCAGGGCTCACCGAGGGGAAGTATAACTGCCTTCTTCTTCTTCTTCTTTTTTACATATTTAATAGATATTGTTTTTGCTTTTATTACCAATTTTAAGTTGACAGTAAAATAGGAAGATACAGAGACTTCCTATACGCCCCGCCCTAACATGTGCTCAGCCTCTGCCCCATCAATACCCCCATCTACTGACACATCTGCTACCATCAGTGAACACTGCCATCACCCGAAGTTTATGCTTTACATCAGGGTCACTCTTGGTGCTGTACATTCTACAGGTTTGGAACACGAATAGTCCCATTTGTCTATCACTATATTATTGTACAGAGTATTTTCATTACTTAAAAAGGTCTCCTGTGCTCTACCTAGTCACCATCCCCCGTTCTCTGTCGGTTTTTTTGTCTCCACCACTTTTCCTTTCCCAGAAGGTCATAGAGTTGGGACCATACTGTATGCAGCCTTTCACAATGGCTTCTTTCTCCTAGTTGCATGCACTATTTTTCCAGGTATTTTCATGCCATGAGAGCTCCTTCCTCCCAGCACCGAGTAATGTCCTATTGTCCCGATGTGCTACAGCTTATTCATCGGCCCAACTGCTAAAGGGCGTCATAGTTGCTTCCAAATTTTGACAATAATGGATAAAGCTGCTATAAACATCCATGGGTAGGTTTCGTGTGGACAAGTTTTTAAGTCCATTGAGTAAATACCAAAGAGTATAATTGCTGTCAGGCTGACTACTTTATGGTAATTAGTGAGCACAAATTTATGAATGATGCAATTATGATTAATTCACTCAATTAATTAAGAAGAAGCAGGGAGATTGAAAAAGAACTGTTGGATATTTCATCACTGCCCATCCCTTGGACAGATGCTTTGGCTCACGCATCTGAAGTAATTTCAGTTGAGGCTTTTCCTCTGCAATTATTGATACAATTGAGATCACTGAAAACTTTCAGAGCTACAGGGTGACATTGGTAGAATTATTTACCTGAGACATAGGCTGTCATTAAATAGGTCAAAGATAACAGTCACCAGGTAACACTGATATGGGACAGGAGGCAAGAACGTACAATGGGCATGATAATCTCTTCAGCAAAATGGTGTTGGCGAAACCGGACAGCTACATGTGAAAGAATGAAACTGGACCACTTTCTTACAATGCACACAAAAACAGACTCAAGGTGGATTAAATACCTCAAGGTGAGACCCAAAACCATAAAAATCCCGGAAGACAGCACGGGCAGCAATTTCTTTGACATTAGCTGTGGCAACATTTTTCGAGCTATGTCTCCTCGGGCAAAGGAAACGAAACGAAAGCAAAGATAAATTATTTGGACTTCACCAAAATAAAAACTTCCACACAGTGAAGGGGACCTTCAACAAAATTATGATGCAACCTACAGAATGAAAGAATATATTTGTAAATCGTATATCCGATAAGGGGTTAATTTCCAAAATATATAAAGCGCTTGTACAACCCAATACCGAAACAGCAGACACACAAAATCCCACTAATAACTCCATTAGAAAATGGACAGAGGACTTGAATAGACATTTTCCCAAAGACATACGGATGGCTGGTAGACATAGGAAAAGATGCTCAACATCACTCATCATCAGGAAAATGCGAATGAAAACCATAATAAAATATCACCTCATAACCATCAAAATGGTTACCATAAAAAAGAGAAGCAATTACATGTATTTGTGAGGATATGGAGAAAAAGGAACCTTTGTTGACTGTCTTTTGGAATACAAATTGGTGTAGCCACTGTGGAAACAGTATGGAGACTCCTCAAAAAATTAAAAATAGAAACATATGGTGCAATAGTTTCACTACTAAGTCTTTACACAAGGAAAACAAAAACACTAATTTGAAAAGATATATGCATCCCTATGTGTATTGAAGCATTATGTACAATAAGCAAACTGTGGTTTGCAACTGAAGCATCTGTTCATGGATGAATGGATAAAGAAGCTGTGGTTAAACACACTGGAATATTACTCAGCCATGAAAAAGAAGGGTGACTTGTCATTTGCAACAACCTGGGTGGGGGTAGAGAGTTTCATGCCAAGTGAAATAAGTTAGACTGAGAAAGACAAATACCGTGATTTCACTTCTGTATGGAATCTAAAAACAGCAGCAGCAGCAAATGAACAAATTAACAAAAAGCAGAACCGGATGTAAAAATATGGAGAACAAGCGGATCTTTGCCAGCGGGGAAGTGGGTGGGTGGGTGGGTGGGCAAAATGCGTGAACAGAAGTGGGAGATTTATAAAAGAGGGAGAGAGTCAACGTGTCCAAGAGACCGGTCACAAGGTACTCTTCGAATCCAACCCAAACTGCCTTTTAAGCGAGGGACACCCCATTCCATATATTCTCCACTTCCTCCGGAGCTCAAGTGTGGAACAGTAAAGGGCTGTTTTTTCAGGAATTCATTGGTTCATATGCTTAACTACATAAATGTCTTAGGAAAGGCTTTTTAAGGATGTGTCGTTTTGTCGGGTCATAATGTAACCATGACAAAAGTTACTGTTTAATGAAATCCATGTCCACCCCTAAAGATAGGATTTTAAAATTCCAGATTTGTTTTAATCATTGGCTTCCTTAAATTTGAAGCCAACATCTCCCCTCAGAGATTCTGACTTCTTACACCGAGCTTGTGAAGGCGAGGGTCTTTCCTTCCTGTGTCCCGCGTGTTTGTTCTAGAGCCATGGGCTCCCCCAGGACCACTCTGGAGGTCCACAGGGAAATGCAGACCTGTCTTGTTTTTCAGATGACCCCCTCCACAGGTAGAGTGGTGACTCAGGTACAGGGCGGTCCCTGAGGGCCCGTAGGCTGCCATTTCTACTGCCTGAAGAGCCATCAGGGGAGGTCTGGGATTTCCTTTTTATTTAGGGCTTCATCTCAGTGGTTCCATTTTGAAGAGAAAAAAACAGATTGGTCTCCGGGCCAGCTAGTTTTCCACAACTGTAGGGAACCAGGACTCTGGACATCCTCGAGGAACCATCCAATGATGTTATTGCTCATTTGACGCCCTTCAGCTTTGGGGTGACACAGGTTTCATGCTTCCTTCTGTAATGCCAGACATTTGAAGCATGAATTTAAAGTCTTAAAACAAAGAACGTGTGTTCAGAGTGTGTGTCCTCGTGGCCCCTGGTCTCCCTTTCAACATGTTTGCTGCTAAATAGTTTCTCATGGAAAAACAAACGAAGCAGCAGTCATGCATGCACCGTCCTTCCCCCTATGGGGCTTCCTCTTTAGAGAATCACATAATTTGGAAAACAGAGTTGGGATGCATCTCCTTGGAGTTAACATAACGTTTAGTTTTGAGAGGCTCTCTCCGGTGTTGAGCGTCTGAGCTCTTTCCTACCTCGGACCCTTTTGCAACTGCCCCTTATTTTTAGGGCTCGGGCTTCTCCGACTCGCCCCCCATTAGCTGAGTCTCAATACTTTTAAAGATGCATCTTGTCCTTGATTCCAGTGGGGCATCCCTTGTCTTACATTTCGGAAGGTAGATACGAAATAAATACTCACATGGAAACCAGGACGCTGCTTGCTAGCTGGGCTTTTTCGGGTTTTGTTCCAACTTTGCCCTTTCGGCCCCACACAACCAGCCGAGGCAGAGGCAGGGAGTGTGCTGAATACTGGATCAGATTATAACAGAATTCATGTTGAAAAATTATGTATTTTACGATCTGGGAGGACACCTTAGGCTTGCCCACTGTGACCAGCTCCCGTCAAGGGGCAGGAAATAGACTGTGCCCTAAGCAGTCTGCGCCGAGCCTGGGAGTCCCTCTGCCGCGGTGGCTGTCCCATCACGCCCTCCTGGCTCCGGACACCGCTCTGCCCCTCACGTTGTCCTTCCTCTTCATTAGCTCGGTCTCAGCTGCCCTGTCGCTGTCGGAGCAGTCATGGTGACTGTGGCTGTAGAAGTCTCTTTCTGTGAAAGTAGGCGTCACCATCTCCCCGTGCTCCGTTCCTGCCCTGTGCACACAGTATGCTCCCCTGCCCCTCACCATGACCCCCTTACGCACGGCCCGTACTCTTTACCTGAATTCCCGTGAGAGCCCGCAGTACCCACCAGCCTCGTGTGGCCAGTGCGCCTCGTGCATTTTCCGATCAGCCCCTCCCTCGTGCCCTGGATCGAACGATGAACGTGAGCATCTTCAGCCTGAACTCAGGAGCTGGCCTGCCTTCCTGGGTCTTGAAATGCACATGTCACAGTGACTGCTAGTGATGGTGGCGGTGTGTCCCAACAAGGGCGTCCCCACTACACTGCCTCTGCACACCCCACTGCTCCATTGCTCTTGCCTGCGATCGTCTCATGAGACATTTAAATCTAAAGCTCTGATTCTTGCCCTCTGCACCACTGCTGTGTTCAGAACCCAGGCATCACCGCCCATACCTCCCTTTCATCCCTTTCCAAAGCAAACCCCTCACTGGCTTGCCCTTTCAACGTAGCTCTCAAACCCAAGGCAACGCTCCCCTCGACCTGTCACCTTGGAGGGAAAAGTACAGCCAGGTCCGGCTTGGGTTATAGCAGGAGGCTTTATGTCTGTCTCCTTCCTGTGTCCATGTCACTCCTGCTGCATCCGCCATCAGCAAAAGTTTACCCCATCCAAGTGAAAATGGCCCGCAATGCAGAATGGCCTCAAACCCAGCTTTACTCTTAAGATGGGAGCATCACAGCCCCCTGGACCGCAGTGTCCCGGAGCCCCCGCGGTGCAGGCACACCTCTCCATCCTCAGGACTACCCCCAGGCCCTACGTGCCCCAAGACTTCCTTATAAACCTTTACTTCCTCATAACCAACTACAATTTGATATTTAAATAGAAAAGAACACTCACATCCTCCTATCTTTTTAAATTTGGCCTTTTTATATGAAATACAAAACTCTGATAGTATGAAAAATTTTACTGTATAATCCTGTGAATCATTAGCCAACATATAAACCTATGTAACTTCAATTAAATTCCTCAACTCAGATTCCAGTGCGTTGTGTGAAAATTGTTGTGATCTATTGGCTTTAAATCATTTGTCTTTTGCAAACCTCAAGTGTTGAATATAAAACTAAACTTTTATTATCTTTCACATTTGTATTTATCTCATGGAAATTAAAAGCTGGCTAATTTAAATTGCGTAGGATAAATTATGATTTTTTTCATGTAAATGTGATTTTAGGTTAATTAGCAAAATATTATGTAAATGTATGTAAATTGTACTTTAAATATTTGCATCATGTGAAATTTTAAAATTTCCTGTTTACTTGTTAATGTAAACCTGGAAACAGTCAATACAGCTTGCATAATTTATGGGTAGGAATTTGAGGCATAAGGGCATTTGAGTTAATTATATGGTTAAAATATTCAAAGCAGAATTTGTTCAAATATGCAGTATCCAGAAAGTCACGTGAATAAGAAGTTGTTTGCAGCATTTCTCAACATTTTTTTTTCTGCGAGGAAATCCGGAAATCCTTCCGTCTCTACAAATTCCTCCCCTCAAAGAAAGAGGAATGAGTGGAAAACAAAGGAATCAAAGAAAAGTGTTTATAGGGAAAACCCTGTGGTTTGGAAAGTCAATAGGAGCATGATTATCCAACTTCCCAATTGCTCCAGTCAAAACTCACTCAAAAGAATGGTCTTTAGAAAAAAAAAAGCTACCCTGTGAATATGGTAAGAGGGAAAGGAAGCTGGCCTTATCCCTAAAGAAACATCCATAGGGAAATCAAAGAGTTGCCAATATTATTTTTTTTAAAATTGGATTAAGATAAAATATTCCGTAGAAAGAATTACCAAGTGAATTATTTTTCTGGACTCTAAAAAACGAGTTAATATGGTTTATAGCCAACTCATTCTTCTCATAATTGCTTAAGACGTTATGCTAATTACTAGCAGTATTACAAAAGATAATCACATTTCTTTAAACTAGTTTTCCAAAATCGTCCTATTCATTTACTTAATTTCCTTACTGAAACTTAAAGAACTACATGTCTAACTTATTATTTTACTGAAGACAAGAGGTAGGGAGACTTACAAGAATTAATTCACTTCTCCGTAATACCCTGTTGATGCCCGACGAGGTTGGCGTGGGAATCAGGGCTCACGGGCCAGAGAAAATCATCCCGCGATTTCCTAGAAGAAACCAACAATGAGGTAGGGGGAGGCCAGCCAAGGAGGTTCCCCTGGATTTGAGACCCTCAGTTCATTTAAACAAATCAGTGGACTTTTTGAGTGCCCCTCCCGCTGCTCTAGAATGACCTTGATCAGTTATCAAGAAATGTCTACTATTTTGTAATGGGATTTGAAATTGTCTTCTTCGGTATAATTTGCAGAGTGCTCTCCTAAGGAAAAAAAAAAAGGTGTTTTTTTTTTTTTTTCTTCTCTCAGGACCATCAGAATTATGTCAGTCTTAAGCCTGTTAAGTACAAGAAGGAATGAAAAAAAAAATAAAAAGTCTCCTGCCCTGAGAAATATGCTGAGTAGTATTCTATAAAAGTAGCCTAGCTTTTTTTAGAAGCATGAAGTGTCTGGTAGAGTTGACGTAGATCCCTCCTCCTGCGTGCCACGTTCAAATGCAGAACTGGGCACATGGGTGTATTTGAAAGCCTATATAGTATTTACGGTGCAGAGTCTAGTTTTGCTGGAATTCTATTATTCATTTCCTCATCCCCAAATACACCATTTTCAGAGTGAGACCCCTGTCAGGATGTTCCCCCATCTGTACCTGCCAGTTAAAGCAGGAGAAATGAAACACAGACCCCACGTACACCGCAGCCCACAAGAAGTCTGGGCCTTGATCAGCTTTTGTAAGTCCTCACAGCTGTGCGTGCGTCTCGGAGCGCTGGCCAGGGGACCCGTGCCCGTCAGCCTTGTCTTACTGCTCTGTATGTCATGCCTCTTCCTACAAGGACGCTGCCCACGGATGGGGTGGCTTTTGCCCACACTTGGAATTTTAGGGCATATTTTAGAACAAGATCTTCCAAGATTATACAATGATCAAATGCTTTACAAAAAGTCTCTATTAGTTTGTTTCACTTTGGCAATATGGGGCACCATTGTAAACAACTCCAGTGAAGATAAAAATTCCTAATGCATTAAAATTTGCTTTATTTATGAGCCCTTTCTCCAAGAACACTTTCCAGAATCCAGTGACGGGATTATCCCAACTACAGCTAAACACTTAATGAATTAGAAATGGATTGTAAATTTTATGAAATTTTAATTTCTTAGATTTTTGGTCTCATTCTACTTAGGGTCTTTATTATCCATTTTCTAATGCACCCCTCATTCTGAGTAATAGTGCAGGTAGTACCTGCCACCCTGAGTGATGTCATCCCTTTTCCCAAATGTTCGCATTTCCTCATTTTGCTTAAAGAATACAGTTTCTGATCAGCTAACATAGAGAAGTACATTATTATCCATTACGTCACGCTTTTTCTTATGTGTTGTTGTAATTATGAAGAAAATTCACCCAGAAGTCTACTGTAAACTACCAGAGGTTAACATGAGAAAATCAATATACTTTCTTCTTACTCTAATTCTTAAATATAACCATCAAGTTTAGGGACCTTCCTTAGGGTTCTGGCAACTTCTGTATCAGACCTGAAATCTAGGCCTACAATCCTAGCACGTTCTTACTTTGTATTATTGTGGAAATATAATCCAAGAACTGAAGAGTTTTCTGAGGATTTCCAATAAGCAATATGAGTTATTTCTAGGTTGTTTTGTTTTAGATTTCAAAACCTTCCCATTTTTGTCCTTAAATAGTTACGCACATCTAATGAAGACCCAGGTGTTAGTTACAGAGGAGAAAGGGTGGAAAATCTGACACTTAGTAATTTATTTTTAATGCATAATAATGACTCATGTTAATGTTTCTCTTACTGAACAATAATACCCAATTTCTTTAAATTTCCCTAATTAAAATGTGAACTGCTTGACAACAGGGCTTCCATGATAACTTTTCAAAACAGGTCTAAAATCTTTTTCAATGAAATCGTTATTTTTGTCTGGCTCTCCATCAAGAGCGGAAGGTCCATTCAAGAAGGATCAAGCGGGGGCGCCCGGGTGGCTCAGTGGGTCAAAGAAGGATCGAGCCTGTTTGCTTATGCTCTAGTGATGATGCGTTTCTGGAGTTAGAGAAAAACCAGCAGATACGTACACATTTCAGTTTGGTTTTGCTCATTTAGAAATCACCCTTTCCTATCATCAATCCACGTCCGAATCCTCAAGTCCTGCTCCGGAGTGGCTGCATGGGGTCGGTTCCCGGTTTCCCCGTCCTCGGTCTTCAGCGGAGCGTTCGCCCGCGTGCGCGGGATGTCGTGTGAAGCGGAGAGTCCCAGGTGGGCAGGTGTGCGCACTGCCCTCACCGGCAAGGCCCCAGAGCTGAGCTGACGGAGGACCCAGGGTCCCGAATAAGCGCATCCCCCATCAGGTCTGTCTTTACTGAGTGCTTTCTATGCATGAAGCACTTTTGAAACCCATCCTACAACACTTCCTCACTCACTTCTTATGCTAATACCTAAAGTACCTTTCATTATCCCCATTTAGCCGAGGAGAGAGCAGGTGCAGGAGCTAATTAGTGACGCCAGAATTCAAGTCGTGCTAAGTCAGAGGCTGGAAGGCTTGGCTCTCCGGAGTGATCAGTGAATCTGCAGACTCTTCCCTCCGTCCCTTCTTTTCTTCCTTCCGTGATGGAAATAAAGATGCCAGAGTGAGTGGCAAGAAAATAATGATATCATGATACTGAATGGCCATTCTCTGACATTTACTCATTTTTGTATCATGGAAACTCTGGAAAAGCTTCTGCCTGAAATCCCAATGCTGTCCCCACACTCAGTTCTGTTCCTTCTTTGATCCATTTAATGACCTTTTAGAAACATCTACAATTTGACAAGACAAGCGCCCCCTAATTCCTTGGAAAATCTTTTGAGCAGGACGGACATGGTCCCCGTCCTGAGGACAGTCGCAAATAACAGAAAAGGCAGGTGGCCACGTAGATTGTCACTGTGAAGGGTAAGGAAGGTCTCGCACAGCAACGGGTCTGCAAGTGAGGCCTGAAGACCCAGAGCCTCGCCATCAGCTGCGAAGCTTGCAGGAAGACTAAATTTCGTGCACCACTCCCAGTACCATTTAATCAGAAGCTCGGGCTGCCAGGCCACGGGGATTTGCATTCTTAGCCAGAACGCCAGGCCATCCCCATTAATCGGGATTTGAGAACCCAACCAGGAGGACTAGAATGTGCCAAGGGAATACACAGAAGGGGTATGGGTTTATACACTTTCTTTTTTAAAGATTTTATTTATTTATTTATTTATTTGGCAGATATTGAGAGAGAGAGAGAGAGAGAGAGAGAGCACAAGCAAAGGCATGGCAGAGGGAGAGGCCAGCTCCCCTCTGAGCAGGGAGCCCCATGCGGGACTGGATCCAGGACCTCGGGATCACGACCTGAGCCGAAGGCAGACGCTCAATCAGCCAAGCCCCCCAGATGCCCCTCTAGACACTGAATTTACGTGAGAGCCAACCATCCACTGGGCGAGGGCACTGTGGTCTTCCCTGCCTGGAGGCCGTCCGGGGGCTGTGCAGGGGCCAGGTCGTGGTCAGGACAGGAGGGAGAGCCGACAGGGAGGGAGCCTGCAAGTCAGGTTGAGGTCTGTCCCCTGCACGCTTGTCTGCCAAGCGTGTGGGCAAGATGAGAGCGGCGGGTATGTGGGTTTTGAGGGTTTGAGAGATCTGATTTGGCTTCTTAGTTGGTGGGCTTGGGTTGAAAATAGAGATAAAGGGGCAGATGGTGGGAGAGAGAGAGGAGGAAATGAAGAAGGGAAATAATGCGGGGGGGGGGGGGGGAATGGTGGGAAAGGAAACCCCGGGGCGCCGGGGAGGGGGGGGGGGGAGGGGGGGGGGGGGGGGGGGGGGGGGTGGCGCGGCCAGGTACAGAAATTACAGCCGAGACGCCCCTCGCTTGCTGGGAGTGGACGGGGCAAGTGGCGGGATTGGATGCGGGTGGCGGCGAAGGAAACAGGACGGACACAGGTGTATGTCACTCTCCGAGTCAGTGAGAGGCCCTGATGATCTGCTTAAAAAGGAGAGAAGCCCAGAGTCAGGCAGTGCTCCGGAGAAGCAGATCCAGACTCGGAGGGCTCCGTGCAGGTGAAGAGGGCACGCAGTGCTGGGGAGAGCCCCCCACCTACGCCCCCTTCCCCCGCCAAGGGCAGGAGAAACTGCACTGGGAGTCCGCGGCCTTGGCTGCCTAGACCTGCGTGGCTGCCGGGTAAGTCCTTGCTCGCGGCAGAGAACAGGTCTTTGCAGGACCTACTGACGAGCGATGGGGTTCAGGCTGCTCCAGGGGCCGGGCAACCTTGCCAGGTACAACTCGTGGCAGCTGAGGCCCGCTCCCATGCAGGACCCAGTTCCGTTTCATACACAGAAGCTCAGGCGAGCCGGTCACTTACTCAAACTGGGCAGCTGGTAAGTGGTTTTAAAACCACTTAAAATAAGACTGCCAAACTCTTTCCTCTCACGCTCTTCCATGGTGAAAAACACGATGGCATTGGACAAGGATGAGTTTGAAATCTTGATTTTTAGATTAAGAACTTTGTTGTACAAGTTCAGCGCTTCCATGGGTAAAGATCCTAGGAATTGGCCACGGCGTCCGTCTGATTTGGTGGGGTGTCGTAGCTGCCTGGGTTGAGTTTCAGGTGTCTCCAGGCTTCGGGATGTTTGGTAAATATTTGATGGTGGATGGGGCGCAGGTGCCGGTCTCTGCGTGCATTAAGAAAAGCCTAGATTCTCTTCCTCCTGTAGTCGGGAATAAATTACATGGATAAGGATCTTGAATTCAACACAAGGGCCATATTTTTTTTTTTAAGATTTTATTTATCAAAGGGAGAGAGAGAGCGAGAGCGAGCACAGGCAGACAGAGTGGCAGGCAGAGGCAGAGGGAGAAGCAGGCTCCCTGCTGAGCAAGGAGCCCGATGTGGGACTCGATCCCAAGATGCTGGGATCATGACCTGAGCCGAAGGCAGCTGCTTAACCAACCAAGCCACCCAGGAAGATCCTGGGCCATATTTTAAGAGCGGGACCAACTTAAAAGTGACTGGTCAGGTGGGTGATGAGTCTGCTTTTGACGCCAGGCTGCCTCGGAAGGAATCAGAGGGGCATGATGGGGTCAGGCTGTGAAAATAAGATTTTCAAGGTGTTTGGTCGGTGTGTTGGGATTTAAATTTTGCCTTCAAATGTTAGGGTTAGGGAAGTCTTAGGGAAGTGTGACTCGCTAAAAGGGGTGCTGAAATTGTGCTTTACGAATGTTTTCAGGACCCGGCATGAGTCCTACCCTCTTGGGGGGGTTGTAACCTCTGTTTATAACGTGCCCCAGACCCCAGACCATCCACGTGGTACTTTGCAGCTGTAAGGTTTTATCATGGGGAAAATCGCTTAAACCTTTTATAATCATTTTTTATTTGCAACCCAAAAGATTATAGGTCCTCCCTCCTGGGATAATTAGTAAGAATAAGTGGTTGTTAGAAAATTAAAGTATGGAAAACCCTTGGTATGTTTCCTGCCATATGTTGGCCAGTAGAGGTTTGCCTTGTTTCTTTGCTGAAAACTGGACGAAAGTTGCATTAGTTTGTATTTCATTTTTTAAATTTTTATTTTGAGATACTGAGAGATTCACCTGCCGCCATAAGAAGCCGTGCAGAGCTTTCAGGCATCCTCACCCGGCGGTAACGTCTGGCAGAATTAGAGTGCTGATGCTGAAACTGGTTGACAGTAAGACTGTCGCTGTGGGGGTCCCTCATGCCGCACAGCTACATACCCACTCGCTCTGCTCCTGTTTCGGATGCCCAGACCTGTGGGAAATCCCCCGAACGTCTCCATTTCTAGAACCTTCTAGAACGTTCCCAGAATGTGGTATTGAAATGCTGGAATTGTCTTGGAACGTTGTCCTGGAATTGTCCACACTTCAGGTCGACCTTTTCTCCTTCAGTAGAATTCCCTGGAGATTCATGCAATCTCTGGCGGGTGTTGTAGTTTGGCCCCCCCACCCCGACCCCGCCTGGGCCCCAGGGTTTTTGAACTTATTAAGGCTACAGAGAAGGAATTGGACAAAGTTTTATTAGAAAAGTGTTGGAGTGTCCAAGAGCTTTCAAAATATCAGAAAACAAGATTTCAGCAATTTAAAATCATTTTCTAAATTGTCAAAATATAAAAGAACATTCACTTGGGCTTTCTTCGGTTGGGCTTCCCCCCGCCCCCCACACACACACCAAGAACTTGGTCTGGTCAGGTTGTCTTGCTCCCGAAGCTTCCCTAAAATTCCTAGCTAGGCCAGGAGTTTCTTCCTGCGCCCACTCCTTGCTGGCACCGCTCGCCCTCCACACACACAGGATGGTTTGTAGAGGGTCTGGGGGGTTCTGTAAGCGGATCAGACGGCCCCCTTCAGTGGGGCCCGGAGTGCCGCGGCCTCCCCCCACCTCTCAGCGGCTCTCCTTTGGGAACACTTTCCCCTAATCTGGAATAGCGTGCTTGTGGAATTTAGCATCATTCGGAGGGTTTCCTGCAGGAACGTCCGCTCTCCGGAGGTGGGCCGCGACTCTCCTGCAGACCGTTTCTCAACGTCGCCAGCGTTAAGACAAATTTGTCTTAGCGGCCTCTGAGGGCCGCGTGGCCTTGAGGACCGACCCGCGTTCTTGCTCAGCAGGACGCGTAGAAAAGATGCTTGAAGGCACTTGCTTGAAGATGAAGACGGTGGCCCGGCGGCTCTGGCTTCCCCTGTCCATTCCGTCCGGTCATGAGTTCCTGCTGCCGGCCTTGCCCACGCTGCCAGTCCGTGTCTCACAGAGGAACTGGGCACTGTGGGGGGCTGTTCCCTGCTCCCGTCAGGGCTCGGGCCGTCGCTGGTTTCTCTCCTGGCTCTGCTCCTCTTTTCCCTCCCCTCAAGGAGGTAAGAAGAAAGGAAGGAAATTGTGCAGATGTGATAGAAGTTGTTTGAAGAAGATAGAGCAGGGGGCGCCTGGGCGGCTCAGTGGGTTAAGCCTCTGCCTTCAGCTCAGGTCATGGTCTCAGGGTCCTGGGATCGAGCCCCGCATTGGGCTTTCTGCTCAGCGGTGAGCCTGTTTCCCTTCCTCTCTCTCTCTCTGCCTGCCTCTCTGCCTACTTGTGATCTCTGTCTGTCAAATAAATAAATAAAATCTTCAAATGATTTTTTTCCTACTTTTTATTTTATTTTTTTTTTAAGAATTGAAGTGAAAATTTAGTCAACACTAAGTGACTTAAAATCTTAATTTTTTTTCTTTTTTTTCTTTTTCTCACTTTCATTTACCCATACCGTCAAGAATTGCAGCTCTACGTGTAAAAACTGAACAGTTAGGGGAAATCTTGGGCAAAATTCTTAGATTTTTAAATGTTTTTTCTTTTGTTCTTTTGAAAAATAGTGTTGTCAGAGGTAAAAACAAAAACATACCGTGCACTTAGATTTTTTGTTTGTTTGTTTGTTTGTTTTTGAAGATTTTATTTATTTATTTGATCATGACCCGAGCTGAAGGCAGAGGCTTAACCCACTGAGCCACCCAGGTGCCCCTGCACTTAGATTTCAAAGACAAATCCTGCTTATCACTTTTCAATATTCAGGAATTTGATTTGCTAATTTTTAAATAATTTTTGTTTCATTAGACATAGTGGTCTGACATTTTGTTGGTTTTAATGTTGTTGGTAAGGTCTTTGATAGGATTTATTATCAAATCCCCTGAGCCTCGAGTCCTCCCTGGGAGGTGTTTGCCTCTGCTCTTGCTGACTGGTTTTGGGTAAGATCGGTCTGACTTCTGTTCTCCCCTCTCTGACAGTGTGTGTCTAGATCTGGGCCTCTCCTTTTCTTGGTTGAAGTGTTTAATTACAATTTAATCTTTCACAGATCCAGATCTACTCATGCTTATTTCCTCTTTTGTCAGTTTTGGAAGGTTGTACTTTCCTAGGATTTTGTTTATTTCATCTAACTTAGACTTTTGGCAAAAAATGTTCACAGTATTTCTGCCATTCTTTTAATGTCCTAACATTCTTTAGAAATAGCCTGTCAATCTCCTCCTATCTCATATTTGCTTCTTTTTTTTCCTCGACCAGTCTAGCTAAGGTATGATCAATTTCTTTGATTTTTTTTCCCCACTTTTTAGCTTTGTCAATTTTCTCTAAGACTTACCTTTTAAAAATTGATTTCTAAACATGTATTTTCTTCCTTTTTTTATTTTGGATTTAATTTTTTTTTCCCTATAACTTTCTGAGGCAGAATCCTAGGCAATTGTTTGTGTTTTCTTCTTCTTTTTATAATAAAGGATTTTAAGCAACACATTTCCTTCTAAGTACTGCTAAACTGAATACTAGAAATTTTGAAATATTTTAATTTTATAATTTGAATTTTTATTTTTCTTGTAATAGTTTATTTGATTCATGGTCTGTTCAGCAGTATTCTGTTTTTGAATTTTAAAATATTTGAGGTCTTTCCAAATATGTGGTTATTAATTCCTAATTATAATGAGAGAACATACTCTAACAATTCATTTACTTTTATACAAAACTGCACATTTAATTTATGCAATTTGATGAGTGTGGGCATATGAATATGGCCTTAAACCATCCCTACAGTCAAAATAATAAACCTACCCCTCACTTCTGAAAGTTTCCTTTGCTGGTTTGTGGTAAGAACACTTAACACGAGCTCTACCCTTCACCAACATTTTCAAGTCCACCACACAGTAGTGGCTAAAGGTGGCTAAAGTACGCAGTCTAGGATATTATCTGTTTTAGTGGACATCTTCATTTGTTCTTGAAGAGAATATGTATTGTGCCGCTGTTGGACATAGTGTTCTATAAACCCCCATTAGGTTAGTATGATGGCGGCATTGCTCCAAACTTTCATATCCGTGTTAGTGGTTGGTGGTTGGTGGTGTACCCCTGCTTACGACAGAGCAGCGGACGGCAGTAATAAATGCGATCATGGCACGGAGTTACTGGATTTCAGGGCTCAGGACTCCCTCCACTTAGATTTGGTTCAGTGTCTCTTGGAGGTTGCAGTGAAGTTATCTGTGCTGAAGCTTAAATATATATGCATATATTTAAAGGCCAGAGATCTTAAGACTTTTAGACTCCTGTAATAGACCTTATTTTTTTTTTTAAGATTTTATTTATTTATGACCAAGAGAGATAGCAAGAGAAGGAACACAAGCAGGGGGAGCTGGGGAAAGAGAGAAGCAGGTTTCCCGCTAAGCAGGGAGCCCGATGTAGAGCTCAATCCCGGGACCCTGAGATCATGACCTGAGCTGAAAGCAGAGGCTTAAAAATTCAGCCCCCCATGCACCCCATGTAAAAGACTTTCTTTCTTTCTTTTTTTTTTTTTTAAGATTTTATTTATTTGACAGACAGAGATCACAAGTAGGCAGAGAGGCAGGCAGAGAGAGAGGAGGAAGCAGGTTCCCCGCTGAGCAGAGAGCCCAATGAGGGGCTCAATCCCAGGACCCTGGGATTGTGACCTGAGCCGAAGGCAGAGGCTTAACCCCCTGAGCCCCCCAGGTGCCCCATGTAAAAGACTTTCAATAGAATAGACCATGAGGTCCGAGTGTCAGACACTCACCCGGACATACTATAAAGCTCCACAACCAAATAAGCAGCAAGAGAGCTTAAAACTGGAGAATGAAGGTAAGTCAATGTTCAAAAGTTTTTCCAGACTATTGGTAAGATTTGCCAATGAGGGATGGTGTTACATCATTTTCACAAAATAATTATACTTATTCCTACCTAAAAAAGACAAAAAGGGGAAAATAATTGGGCACCTGGGATAGAATAAAGCAGGTATCTGTGAAAGTTATAAATTACATTTAATTGTCAGATGAAATATCTCTGGCCTTTCCTCATATGTTTCTGTATTCAGAAATTAGAAGGTGTTTTTTGCAGAGAACACACTTAAATGGTGAACGATTTCCTCCTGGATGGTGACAGTTGTTAGACTTCTGATTGTGAACAAATAAACAAAAGGTCCTTGGTGTTCCAAGATTAATTCAAGATGGAAAGAACATATTAATTGCTACAGGTTTCATTTAGAAACGGTAGATTCACTGCACTGAAAACTTACTTTACACCTGTCAGAAATCATCCTGAAATAGAGCACAGACACATTCTCCTGGAGAAGCTGAGGTAACTTCCATTAAGGTTTAAATGTGCGATTGTTCGCTGGGGCCCCTGGGTGGCTCAGTGGGTTCGGCTCTGCTTCAGCTCAGGTCATGGTCTTGGGGTCCTGGGATCAAGCCCCACGTAGGGCTCTCTGAGCCCCGCGGGGAGCCTGCTTCCCCCTCTCCCTCTGCCTGCCTCCCTGCCTACTTGTGATCTCTCTCTCTTTCTGTCAAAAAAATCTTTAAAAAAATTAAAAATTCAAACAAAAAAATTTTTTTTTTAAATGTGCAATTGCTAGCCTATACGAGGCAAACCTGAGACCTTCCTGCATTCTCTTCCATTACCTACCTGACCTTGAAATGGCCTTGAATAGCCCAGTGAATAATGAATTCAGTTCTGGGCTCTGTCCTGAGATGGTCCCTTCACCTGGATGAGCTCTTCTTCGGTTTCTACGTTGCAATAAACAGCTTCTGTGATTACAAAGAAACTTAAAACCTCCTCTTGCCTGTCTTATGACTGTGGGCTGATTGAGGATTACCACTGTCTGGTTTATTTTATCTTTTATTTATTGACTTTTTTTTTTTTTTTTTTTTAAGCCGGTTAGCTTTTTCAGGCAGATATGCCAGAAAGCTCTTTAAAAAAAAGAGTGTGCAGGCGCACCTGGGTGTTTCAATGTCGGTTAAGCATCTTCCTTCAACTCCGGTCATGATCTCCGGGTTCTGGGGTCGAGCCCCACTCTGGGCTCCTTGCTCAGCGGGGGCTCAGTTTCTCCCTCTCTTTCTGCTTCTCCCCCCTGCTGTGCTCTCTGTCTCAAATAAATAAAATATTAGAAAAGAAATACATAGAAAAGAGAGAGTACAACAAGTCATGTTGTTTGGGTCTTAGGAGGGAGAGTGTGCTCTGGGATTATGAGATGGCATGCTTATTTTATGAAAGATTCTTCCAGAAGTCCAGAATGAGGAGGAGAAAAATAGGTACAGGATTTATTGTATTTTGAGGTCCTGAAATGTCTTTCTTGTAATTTGGTTTCCCTTCATATGATGTCAAACATACACACATACAAACCTTAGCTCATCTGGTAAAATAAGCCAGCATTTGACTTTTTTATTTGACTATTTATCCAAAAAAAAAAAAAATTCAAGATCCATCAAATATCTATTCAATAAAAATGGTTTGGATACCATGACACCATTGGGAAGTGGTCCAGAGCAGTGGAAAACAGTGCTTTCTTCTGAATCAGGCAGACCGTGCCTTACAGGGTCCCAAGTGCACACATCATTTTGTTCTGAGTAACAGAACAGCAGCAGGACCCTGAACATTCAAAACCTGGACTTAGTAACTAGCCCTTCACAGGCCGTGTGTCGGCCATTTGCTCACATCCTTGAGGTGGCCCGTGTGGAGCCCTGAGGTCTGTGAGTTTCCACGCTATGCACACAGCAGTGTTTTATTGATTACTTTTCTTTCTCCCCTGGAGTTTTCCTCACTGCCCTCTGCCACCCCCCAGTCAAAAGAGCATTGTTGTCTTCATGGTTCTGTTTTTTGAGTGTGTGTGTGTGTGTGTGTGTGTGTTTCCCATCAGCATACTTGCCATTAATCTTTGTAAGTTATGGGCATAAAGACCATTGTCAATTGAAAATACAGGTGAGCTGACTACGTGTAGGTAATGTTGTGAAATCTGAGGGTCCGTTTTGAGTTTTCACAGGACTGCTCTACGGGACATGGGTGCTGGTGACAAAAACCTGCTACATGAGGATTTCATAGGTTTTCTGTCCACGTAATCTCTGTTCCCCGGCCACATTGTTCCAATCCTTCTTGTCAAGGGAATATTGTGCCCAAGATCAACCCAGTTTAGTAGAAGTCTGTGTGATAATGGCCATGTAACTTAGCAGGTAAACTAAACAAGGATCAGGAAGCCACTTGAGAAGTCCTATTCTCTCCTAGTCTTGTAACCACTGGCCATGGACTACTTCTTAAGGAAGTCAGCTTCACAAGGAAGGAAGGTGATCGCCATGATGTTCCTTTTGCTCCCCATGCTGTGGACAAACTACTACACAAAAGAGTTTCCACATTCTTAAAATAGGAGAAATACCCTTAAATCTCTATTTCCAAGGATTGATAATACTCTAATGGCCTCTTGTCATTTTGAACAGTAGATGTGGATCCATAGTTTTTTAGTCACCATCAGTTGGAGAATGAAGAGACCCCAAAATTCCTCACCTGGAAAAACCGTAGCCTACAAATGAAGACCTACATTTCATGGTTTAGGACCAAGCTTTTCCCCTCTGCTTTAAAGTCCTCTTCTTCCCATTATGCCTGTGATGAACTTGAAGCCCTCATTGTTGTGGTTCTCCCAAGGGTGTTCAACAGGCACAGGTTACACCTGGAGCTGCAGAGTTTTGACTCGGAAGTGTCACTTCTGCTATTGGGGGTCAAACCACATCAAGAGTCACTGAATCATTGGCTGTATTAATTAAATTTGGGGATGAAAATCTTTGCATAGGAGCCCCCCCCCCCCCCGCTTGAAAGGAATCCAAGCGCATGTTGATGAACTTGGCTCTCTGTAGGGCATACCGTGTTCAATAAATGTTTATTGAGCTGAGCTGATCCCACTTGCCTCAGAAGCAAGGTCAGAGCTATGTCTTGAATCTAGCTCCCCTATGACTATATCAGAACAGAGTATCTATACTTAGAACATGTAAGTGGCCAACCTTTTGCAATACACCGTGTACTCTGCATCTGCAGAAAATAAGGTACTGGCTTTAGCCCTCCAGTTTTTTATAAAATAATTGAAGAACCAAATAAGCAAAATAACAGCTTTGGACCAAGAAGTAAGGTGAGTGAGTTAAGTCCCGCACCATGTGGCCAAGTACAATTCTGAGGAATGTGCTGAGTTCAATCTCATTTACCTGTTAAAAACTTACAGTGGTGAACAGACCACAGGGAAAGGGGTCGTTTTTGTGTAGTCATGAAAGACCTTTACATCGTGACTCTGCTCTTCTTGGCTTCATCAGTCCCTGGTTCTTTCACGGGACTTCTGCCGGATCCACTTGCTGTGACAGTTAGCCAGACCCCTGCTCCATGTCGCATCTCAAGTACTGCACTTTGCCTCGAACCCTTCGGTCCTTCCTCTTTCTCAGAAATGCCCAGCTCCCGATCAGTATTCTGTACAAATATCCCTTCCTCTTAGATGTTCTAAGGGAACATCTTCCCTGAAAAACATCCCTTGAACTCCTAGGAAAAAATGGTTGGGTGCTCTCTGAGATGCTTTCCCCATTGGTGTAGGAGATTAATGACCTCCCTCTGCATTCAAGCAGGTATGGATCTGGATTGCAGCCCTGTACAGCCTTTCCATCGGACTCTAAGTCATACTCTCTACTCTATTTCACATACTTTGTCTATTTGGACAGCTGAAACAAAGTAGCACAGACTGGAGGGCTTGTGCACAAGAGAAACATTTCTCACGGTTCTGGGGACTGAAAGTCTGAGATCGAGGTCATGTTTGGGGACAAGCTGTCTGGTGGGTATAGACAGCCACTTCATTGCTGTGTCAGCACATGCCGGAAGGGGCTGGGAGCTCTCTCAGGGTCTCTTAGAAGGCAGCAGTCCCACTACTTCCCTCCTGGGCCTCCATTCCTAACATCACCATATTAGGGGTTGGGCTTCAATATGGACACAAATATTCGGTCCATAACAGGTGCCTTACTTACAAACTAAGGATCGTAACTAAATCTTAACCGATCTTCCCTAAATGGGTGATACTGTATGTGATTGCGTGATTACTTTCCAGCAGTTTCAGACCTTGCATGCATGGAATCCTGACACGTATTTGTTTACATGTCTCTTCGTCTTGTGGGGTAATCAAAGGTGGGATCAGGACTTCATCTTCCGTAGATGCGAGTTGGGGAGAGGGATGCCTGCAAACTAGGAGGGCTTGTTTAATGTGGAAAATGAGTTGAGAGAGCGCCATCACCCCTGAGAGACTCTCCCGGCCACAAGGAGGTTCCGTGTGTGTGAAGGTCTTTCATGTGTGGCTCCGTGACTAGATGTGTGTCTCTAAAGGGTGTTTGTGGAAGGGGTGGGCGGAGGATGAAGAGTGGAACCTGACGCATGGCAGACTCCTAGCACAGCCGCTGGGGAGCTGCGTGACGTTGGAGAAGTCACACGTGCCCCAGCCCGATGAATCTATAACCCTTCTGTAAATACTCCATAGGGAAACCATTACTAGAGGGACAGCAGAGGTGAGAACATGGCCCTGCACCAGTCTGTGAAGACTGTGCTAAGGTGATGGTTAAACCCTTTGGGCCTGACCACCCTGTCCCTTCAAGGTATTGCTGCCTACCACTAAACCGACGTAAGGAGAACATGGGTTCTTCATTGCCTTGGCTACTTTTCATCATTTAAAGTAAATCCATTGTTTCCTTTATCCCGTGAAAAGCCAGGAATGCTGTTACAAGAGTAAAACTAATACAAACCCACGGGAGAGTTTGAACACTTGCCTCCATGTTTCAGTTCCCAATGATGAGATCTTTATCGCTTTTCCTAACCAGGTATATTTAGAGTAAAATGCACCACTAAGCCACTTCCACGTTTTGGCATCAGACCTGCAGATGGCACCATGATTTATGCAGCCACGTTGCCGGTTGCCATCACTGTGCTGATGGAACTCAGGAATGAGGCGGCCTCCTGGTTTCCCGTAATCTCAGAATAGATCTCAAAAACTGCATAGAATGCTTGATTACTTAAATGATGGAAACATCTGAATCCAAGGGAGGAGGCATGGCCTGTTCATTGTTTTTTTGTATCTGCTCATGGTAGAGTACTTAATAAACTCCTGGACTTCACGCGCCACGGGCTCTATCTGTTCCTTCAGTTCTGTCCCGCCCGTAAGTGAAGATGTTGTCTGATCTAAAGCATCAGCTTCCGTTAGCCTTTCTTTTTAAGATCCTGTAGCTGAATATAAATTGCCTCAAACTCCTCAGTATTTGAGCTAACCCTGAAAATGCATTGTTAGGTCCGCTCCCAAATGATTTGACCACCGGAAGGCAACAGTGTGTTGTAATGAGACTGGCGATATATGCTCTGGTGTAAACCAAGTCAAGCCTGTGAGATTTTCAACTCCCTGAAATTTAAAGATTTGTATTACTCAACAACCTGCAAATATAAATATGTTTAAAACCTTCTCTCCCAGCAAAAAGTGTTGCAGTTAATTTTTTTAAAGCAGGGTTAGAAATACAGAGAGATATAGAAAAACTAAAAATACTATATTTCACAGTTAACACTTCAAAATTTTAATATCTAGTTCCTCATGACAGGTCTGGATTATTATTTTTTTTAAAGATCTTACAAAATTAATTTACTTTTGCATCCAGTGGGCAAAAAATGTGGAATTTTCTTTTTCGTCATAATGATATAAACTAATTAAGCCATAGAAAGTATATATTATATATGCATATGGTGATCATGATTAAGTTAAAATTCATTTAAATTGGCTTAATTATCAGATCATTTAAGTACCTGCCAATAGATAACAAAATTAAGTATGTAAGAGTGGAAACTATAAATACATCTTCCTTTGAGGTCCTTGAAGTTTTCCAAAGCTAATAATTCTCACGAATTATCAAGAAGGCAATCATCAAAATATTTCTTACAGATGAAGACTATTTCTAACATTTGTATTGGAGTTCATGTTGACTGTTCTACGGAATGGAAATGGTTTTAAAATACCAAGTATAACAAAGCAATTTTGAACCAATTAATACTGAGATAAATAATTCAGCAAAATCTTTTTATTTGGGTTCATTTTCAAGTTTATAAATTGCTGAAATGGAAAATGGGGTAGCTGTATACACAGATCAATATTTGCACATTAGCGAGTTACTTAGAAGTAATCTAAATATAAGTATACTTCAGAGAATTATTTCCCAGAATAAATTCATTAAAATTCAATTCATTTAACTTTATTTATTTGAAGACAGAATAGTGAGTATCTATATCCTCATACCGTAGGATTAATAGTGTCGTTACTTCTGTGCCATCTGGCTCTAGGACCCATAGCAGGGCCTCTGAAAGAGCAGTGGCTGAGCACAGCCAAAAAATGAGGAGAAAATAGAACGTAAGTTAGACAGTCACACAGAATAACAAATAGTTCTCCAAATTTCCCTCTGCTTCTTCTAAATTTACTTTTTTTAGCTTCATTAAGTATGACCTTGCTCTTGTGTGACTAAGAACTGTCAATTTTCACAACCATTCATTTTGTATTCCTTTAGCCAAATTTCCTGCCTCTGTTTCAAGTCTAATTTTAGCCTGTTTTCATCATTAATGTACCTATTCTATTTAAAATAAAGTAATTGTTATGAGCATTATGTGAGGTTTTTAATCTCTACTTTTCTCTAGAAATGAAAGGACTAAAGATTTCATGTTGTACGGATTTCCAGAATAACGGGAAATAAAACCTAGTTGATACTAGGAAACAGAAGCAAATGCTGCCTCTATTTCTGTACTACTCCTACAGGTGATAATCCAGTATTTACATAGAATATGTTGTGTAATTCAAGGCTGTGCCTAATGTCACAAGCTAACAGGACTCTTGAAGGACTATACCAAGTGGCTTTTTAGCCAACTGTGTTGATTTGACTCAGTTTCATTTGGGTTTACTGTCAAGCTTACAATTTGTGGTAAAAAGGGGAAAAAAATATCCAGGCTGTCTGTAACCCTATGAATTTCAAACACTGAGAACTGACACTATTACAAAGCTCTGTGTCCAGAGAAAGTTCATGAGGACTTGCAGAGAGTGAAGTACACATACCAGCCCTAGTCCGTTCCTGTATTTCCAGTGAGGGCACTGGAATCCTTCTACGAAATCCACAGGAACGAGAGAAGCTCTCCTTAACTGTGTAGATATTTACTTACCCAAAATAAACATAAAACACCAACATACAAACCCTTCTCTGTTGTCTTACATACAAGAACATGAGCTTGAGACTTCGAGTCAAACAACTAAAATCCTATTTGTAATTCTCAGAAACTATATGGATTGTGGATCAATTTTCTTTACAGTGAATTTGAAATAAAACCTGTTGCCCAGGGTAATAGGAATTAAAATAATTATATAACATGATTATGATTACTCAATTTTTTTTTTTTTTTTTTTTTTTGCATTTTGTATTTTGTGTGCCACTTTTGAAAATGGGTGTTTGTCTTGGGTACAAGCACATGCATCTTGAGGACAAAGTAAAAACATTTTTCCTAAAAATGTGATTCAGGATATTTCAAGTAAATTTCTATTGGACCTGACCTTTTTGTAATTGCAATTATGGGTGATATATAATACAAAAGGAGAAGAAAAAACAAAGCACTGGAATTGTTGAAAAAAAAAGATTCTGGAGGAGCTGAGCTGGAAAATGTGGAAGGAAGGAGCAGCCTTGTTGAGTATCCATTGTTAATGACTTCTGTTCCCAGGGCACGCTCACATCTGCGCTGCGCAAGGCCATGGGCAAGGTTTGGGGCAGCTGCAGTCACCGGACAGAGAAGGATCTCAGACAGGAGAAGTTCATAGAGCAGAGACCCAACTCGTGGCTCTGGACAGAGAAGGATCTCAGACAGGAGAAGTTCATAGAGCAGAGACCCAACTCGTGGCTCTGATTTGGCCCCAACAACTTGAGTGACTCCTGAACCGTACATGTGAGCAGCACATTCGAAACAGGACAATTAAACATGTAAGGATTATAGTGAGATAGAACTTAGCCTCTAGGAGGCAGTTTTTGGTTTGAGTCTAACCAAGTTAATGACCTGCTAAAAAGAAAACAAAAATAGTGTCTCCTACCCCCAAGTGATCAAAGACCAAAAGCACACTGAAAAGTTTTGTAAGAATATAACAGAACCCAGACTTTCTAAAAAAAAATAAATAACACAATTTGAGATAATAAAAAATTACCCCAAACATCAAGATTTTAGAAGAAAAGCCTGCTTTAAGTCCATTTTTATGGGGGGGGGGACCTCCATAGACCAAGAGTAATATGAACGAGATGATGGAATTAGCAAAGAATCTTAAAACAGCGTTTTGTTTTGCCTTAAGATTTTATTATTTGACAGAGAGAGACGCAGGGAGAGAGGGAACACAAGCAGGGGGAGTGAGAGAGGGAGAAGCAGGCTTCCTGCTGAGCAGGGGATCATGCCCTGAGCCAAAGGCAGATGCTTAAGGGCTGGGCCACCCAGGTTCCCCTAAAACAGTTGTTTTAATAACCTTGCAGAAGTAAAGAGACGGTGTTGGTGGAAAAACTAGAAATATCAGCACAGAAATAGAGACTATCAAATGAGAACCAAATGAAAATTCAAGCCCTGGAAAATACAATCCTTGGAATCTAAACAAATTTACTGAAAGGTTGACAGACTTCAGCGTCCGTTATCTGGAAGTTCGGCAGTGGGAACTGCCTACTCTGTAGAGAACCACATTGGACCCGCCCCCAAAATGAAGGGACATCAGGCTCCCTTAAGAGAACATAGAAATAAATGTTCATTATGGACATTGGGAGGGTATGTGCTTTGGTGAGTGCTGTGAAGTGTGTATACCTGGCGATTCACAGACCTGTACCCCTGGGGATAAAAATATATGTTTATAAAAATTAAAAATTAAAAAAAAAGAAATAAATGTTCAATAAGTTTAATTATGATTCCAGAAGTAGGGAGAAACTGTGGGGAAACAGCATCTTTGAAATATTCTGAAAATTTCCAAACTAGGCAAAAAAAAAAAAAAATCAAGATGGTCAAACTACTGAAAAGAAGAGAAAAAAGCCTTGACTGCAACCAGGGGAAAATGATGCCTTACATGCGGGAGCACAACAATTTGATTTATTGCTGATTTTACATCCAAAACCATGGAGACCATCTCTGTGGGACAACATCTTTAAAGGGCTGAAAGCAAGGCAAAACAAAACAAGGCAAAAGTGGAAAGAAGAAACAAAATCTGTCAACACCGATATTTACATCATTTGGAAAATCCTTTAAGAACAAAGGCAAAATAAAGAGAAAAATACAAGAACTAAGAGGATGTGTCACCGGCAGGCGGGTGTGTGTGAAATGCTAACGTAGGTTGTTTAAGCTTAAGGGACATAATATGCAATAGAAACTTGAATCTTCAATAGAAAATGAAAATCAATATAAATGGTAAATACCTCGGTAAAAGAAATTTTTCTCAATTTCTTTAAAGTAACTAAGACATTTTAAAGCAGAAATTCTGGCATCTTGGGGGAGGCGGGTACTGGCAGTCCATGAATTGTAAATACATGATAACCATAGCTAAACAAACAAAAAACCCCAAAAAACAACAATTGCATTTTTTTTAATACACTTGAAATAAAGTGGTATAACATTAACTACAAGAAAACCGAAAACCAGGCAAGCTTACTGTCCTTTCTAGAACAAACAGGGAAGAAATAATGCATGTAGGTAGTTAACAGACCCATGAATTAAATCGAAGTTCCAAAATATACCAATATTCTAAAGGCGGGAAAGGAGGAAGAGAAATACAAACCGATCCAAAAAGAAAGCAAATAAATCATTTTGTACCAAGTGGAAGAAGAACATCACTGCTGAGGTTAAGATGGGTTTTCCCAGATTTCTTCTTTCTGTTGCTCAGTTGGTAGGTACTCCAGTACTTACGGGCTGGTGTGTGGTAAGAACTTGGAATGTCAGCGCCTGGGGGGCTCAGTGGGTTAAGCCGCTGCCTTCGGCTCAGGTCATGGTCTCAGGGTCCTGGGATCGAGTCCCGCATCGGGCTCTCTGCTCAGCAGGAAGCTGCTTCCCCCCCTCTCTCTGCCTGCCTCTCTGCTTACTTGTGATCTCTGTCTGTCAAATAAATAAATTTTAAAAATCTTAAAAAAAAAAAAGAACTAGGAATGTAACATGAAGGAAACCGTGTCCCTAACCTCAAAGAATGAAGGGATCCATGGGGACAGAGACAAGCAGCAGCACAATATGACCATGTACTATAGTAGGTCTAAAGGTAGTGACATTGCAGGAGGCTCTGGAAACCTTGATCTGGGTCACTCATTCAGCCTATGCCTTTGAATGGAAGCTGGGGTGCCGCGAACAATTAAAACAGGTGGTCAGTCATTAGGAAATACCAGGCTGCCTGTCTACTGACTTACCAGAAATTTTTAGAGTCTGCATGTGTGTGTATTCATTATTTAGAAACTTTCTGTGAACATGAAAACTTTATTTCTCTTAATAAAAATACTCATTTTCATTAGAGAAAGCTCAGAAAACAGAGGTATAAAGTGAAAATCGCTCATGGTTCAACCACTAGAGAAATGTACTCAAGTTTTGTTGACTTCCTGCCAGTATTTGTGAGTAATCAGAAAACCCCCACCGTCTGGACATTTGGGTGTGCTTAGGTAAGACTTGCCTTTGCTTATTGTTTAAAGAATCCAAGTAACTTCAGTATTTTAGGTTTTTCCTTTCCATGAGAGAATTTTACTTTCACATCTCCGATGAAGAGGATTATGCCACAGTATGTCTTTGCACACAGTACGCTTGGCAATATGACACTATTTTCCTTGAGTAAGTCAATGGAGTCCATTGCAAACTCTAATATTGTTTTTAAGACAAAGTATACTATCCATAAGAGGAAAAGAAGAAGTAGATTAAGTGGAAATCAAGTATTATCTTCCCAAGTCCTTCAATGTTTGAATGAAGGAGAACAAAATTTACCTTGTAAGTCTTGCAAAACCAGTTCTCAGCAAAACTATAACCCTTTGTGGGTTTTTTATACCTTGTTACATATACAGCTCAGTGTATAGCTTTTAGTTTTGCATGTGCATCTCTGATACAAGAAATTTATGTCACCCTTTGTTATTATGTAGTACTTTGTAATCCCCACAGGAAACCATTATTTTATGGTAAATAGTTGTATAGCTCAGGGAGAGTTAATTCTGTTTTTATACTGGATAGTTTAGATAATATTTTTAAATGAGTATAGTTTTATTCTCTTTTGTGTTTTTTATCTTTACAAACTCACAATTACTCTGAATGTGTAAGATTCTGTAACTAGATATTTTTATTAAAATCACTGCAAGCACCTCATTTGAGAATTCCAGTAGCTCCTAAAGAATACATTTAAGTTTCTCTATTTTGGTTAAAAAAAAAAAAAAAACTTTCTGTGATCATGCTTTGTCTTATGATATACTACTTGTTATTCCTTTTCTGACTTAATTACCCAATTCAGAATAAGACTCAACCTCTCTTGACTGACAAATATGATCCTCAAATACATTCCATAATTTTATTGGAAGAAATTTTGTGAAGAAAGACTGATACGAAATTTTATAACAATATTAAATTTTTAGGAAATACTCCATTAGTTTAAGAAACAGTTTTTCTCAAAAACTCTGCTTTAATTCAATAATCAGTTTCAAATTCCCTGAATTACACCTAACTTGAAAATAATACTTAACTAACATTAAGTATGTAGTGAGTTGAAAAGAGTGTCTTGGCTGGGATCCTACATTTCATAATTAGCTCTCCTGAATGTCGTACTTCATGCCAGGAAAGGATTGTAGAGTGACTGCAAAATCTAAGGAGAGCGTGTCCCCCAGAATCCTGGATTCTTGGTTCCTCTTCAGTCACTCATGAAGGGAATCCATGACAACATGTTCAAGGAAAGAAGGGCCCTTGGTAATCCATCCATTATGTTATGTCTGAATTCAATAGACCTAACCCCAAAGCCCTTGAATTTTATCAAAGGCAAAACTTACGCTGTTGTACCTTCTCAAATATGCAGGAACTGTAGGATACAATGATTACATTTCATACTTGATGGTACCCATGAAATATAAGTGACATTTGTCATTTGGTTCAAAATATCATGCAATTATAGTCCTTTTTCTTCTAGGAGAACTTACGTGAAACCTGTGGTAATCCAGGGCTCTCCTGTGTGCTCTGTTTGTGTGTCTGTGTCTGGTTTTCTCATTCGGAGCACAGACCTTGGATTTGTCTCTCTGCTCTCTGTGCACGTGCTTGAGTTTCAGTCCAAATCGTCTCTTCCGTTCTTCCAGTCAAAATACACTATCCTCTATTTTCAGATCAGAAAGAATAGAAGATGCCCTTGATCTGATGAAATACAAACTAATTCACAAAGAGTTGTTAATGGTTACTAATATGGTACATTTCCCTTCTGGGCATAATTGCATTAAAAAGACAATTACCACCTCATGTAATGGATCTTTAATGGTAAAATTTCAAGCAGATAAATTTAGGAATGCATCCAATATGTTGGCTGTCAAGCCAATAGATTGATTAACATTGAAATCACTTATTTCACAATTATTATCAGGTAACTCCTGCTTGTAAGGTATCCTGTTGTGTATTGAAGTTATAGGGACATATTGACCCATCCTTTGTGAGGTTTAGAAACACACATATACTAATAACATGAGGGGGAAGGCAGACCAGCACTAGGGAGCCACAGATGAGATAAGTCTGTTTGGATTAGAGAAGGGATAGCTCTCCGGTACGGCCAGTGGATGAAGGGGGTAGGAGGCTTGGCTCAGCATTCGCTACTGAAGCACTTCCTAAGGAGAGGCAAGATGCGAACATGCATAAATTCTAGGGTTAGCAGTGCAAACTGGGGAAGTTGTTTGTGCAAAAGTGTGTAGCATAAAACCATTTCAGAAGTGCTTTTCCCATTGCCTCATTCCAGTTCTTCCTGACTTGACCCCAGGACACCAGGGAGAAATCCCCAAGCAGAGAGCGAACACCCACCACCTGAACCGCCAGCATCATGGAAAAGGAGGGCCGAGGGGGGCCCTTCCTCTTTCCCATCCCCCCAGTAAAGGGAGAAGTTTCTGTATAAAACACATCCCTGAGCAGACGAAACCTCCGGCAGTCCAGTTATTGTCTAGGATTTCTATCTACTTTCCCCAAATCTTGAGCATTTGTATGTTTGCTGATGGAGGAGCCTGTCTGTCCTGCCCTTGACCAGGTGTTTGATCGGTGACTTTGTGGTAAGCAGAGTGTGTTTCCTGCGTCTCTAAGTCAGATTCTGGGGCTCCTTCCTGTGACCCCTCCATTCCTGCTTTAACTCATCAGACCGCTCCAAGTGTGTGGTCATGTCTCCACATAAATGCAGAACAGTACGGGTAACTGTTGGGAACTTAGAGCCCAAAAACCATGCACTCCAATGTGGTTTCTTCTTCCACGCGGAGCTCGTGCATGGCCGCCTCGGTTTTAATTTACATATTTGATCACATATGGAAGAGGTGCCCCACCCCTTTCATGTGGAAATTGTGTCACTGATGGAGTCTTGTCCAGCAGGAATTGCATATTGTTTCACAGGCTTCAAGAATTCTCCCTGGCATAACATTTAAACAGTGCATCTTCTGGCAGCGAAACAAAGAGGCTACTCTAGAGTTACGGAAAGTTAGAGAACTGTTTTTGAAGCAATGTTAAGACCTTTGTGTAAGTAATGCACTCAATAAAAGTAGAACCCTCTCTTCTACTAATTTAGTTGCTCTCTGTTTTGCCAAAAAAAAAAAAAAAAAAAATTAACAGTTGACTTACTAACTACCCATGACTCTGATGAACACCAGCCATATTCTGGTTAAATGTAAAAGTTCAATCAGCTATTAAGGACCTTGGAGAAATATTTCCAAAAAGAGTCAACAGTTCTTGAAATGTTAACTGCACTCTCATTGTTTATGTGTTTTGGGCTATTGCCTTTCATAAGATGTGTTGAATGCTTTGTATCATTTGAGTGTTTTTTTGTAAATAGTGTCAGGAAAATGAAATTTCAAGGGAAATGATCTATGAATGTAAACCAGAGAATAGCATTTTAAGAGTTGTCACTATTTATATAGATTGAAATATTGTAATCAGAACTCTTTTACAGTGTATTTTAATAACCATTGCAGAGTGTTTTTTTTTTAATTGAGCCATTTACATGGATTTGACACACAATGAACGAAATCATGTGGATATGCTGCTTAACTATGGAAATCAGATACAGGAAGAAAAAGAATGCCTGGGTGAAAGGGGTGAACCAGTCTGTGGGGAAGCCTGCGTACTGGCCCACCATTACCATTATGTATGTGAACTTTGAGGTAACTGAGAGTACAGGTAGCAAGATCCTAGGAAGTCCTGGAATTTTTCGCAGTGAGGGGCTCTTGTTCAGAGTCTGGAAGGTTGGCTGGGAACTTACTCAGTGATCAGTGAGCCAGAGTGTATCGGAGTGGGGAAGAGAGATGTGCTAAAGGAAGATGTACATGCAAAGGTCCTGAGGCTTGTCGAGCTTGTTATCTGCAGGAACAGCAATTGTACAAGAGATGTGCAGATGGTGTATTTGGATGGATATGGTCACATGAGCACGTTAGTAGGGATTTTTTCACAATACTTGCAAACTCCTTGATTATCCGACGCTATGTATCTCAGTGTGGGGAAACAGGCATGGCACTTTACTAAAAAAATATAAGGCACCCACTGTTTTGACTGAAGGAGAACCAGTAGCTCAGACATCAGGCTGGGCCTGTGAGGCTCATCTGACCTACACTTTGCAGGATGTTTCCCATCCTAACAGCAAATGGGAAGGAAGACATTTTTACCGGTGAGACTCTGTAGGTAGAGATAGGGACACCTTACGTACCGTACCTGGGCACAAGTGCCTGCCTTCTGTCATTTCTAAGATTATATTCTTATTTCCATGGCATCTGGAAGAGGAAAAGGAGTATTCTCAACATCTTGTTTATTTTACTAAACATTATCATGGTGTCCTTCAGTACTTCTGCTCTGGGGATTGTACCAACACGGCTTCATTACGCACCTTTTGTAATAATGGGTGAGCTGAGTTAAATTATTACAGACCCTTAAATGAAGAAAGGGCTTGCTGAGCAGCTTCCGATCAGAGACCAGGGGGCACTAACCTTCCTTCAGAGGACAATGTTTCTGATCAGAAGAACCCCCAGGTTTTCCAAACCATCATGGCGTGTCCTTCATCATTGACTAGAGAAATTTTGCCATCAGCCCTTTAGGAAGGAAGGAAGCAAGGAAATGATGGATGTGAGATGGTTCTGACAGACCAGAATCCAATCAGCAACATTCTTGGCCTCCAAGAGAACATTTGTATTTTCTTACTTCCCCAACTGCCAAGAAAATAAGATTATGGTTTGTCCTGCAAGCACATAGTTTGTCCCACTGTAGTGTTATGCCTGAGTTTTCCCATCCGAGAGACCACCAAGGAGCCAACACTGATGTAATCACATGAGGGTTTATGTGACAAGCTTAATCTTGGGCCCAAGTATACCCGACAGAGCACAGTCGGGACTTGGACCCCGAGGCTAGTTAAGGCAGGGGTTTTTATGGGTCCTTACATGAGGCTTGGGGCGGGGAGAAGTTTCAGACTTTTCTGCAGTAAGCTGATTAGCTGTTGCCGGGGTGTTGCAGCGTGGGGTACTTTCTTGGAACTAAAGCAGGGTGGGGGGGCCCTGGAACAAAAGTAAAGTAGGAGCAAGTTCAGCCCTTGGGCACAGGGTGCTGAGATGGTTGCTGGAGCTAAGACGCTGTACTTCTGCTAAGGCGAAACCTGAGGGGGGATGGCCTTAATTTTCTCGGCCTCCACAGTAGTAAAAAATAAAAAGTGTTTTGGAGGGAAAAAAAGTTCCTATTAAAAATTACCTTCTAGGGGGCACCTGGGTGGCTCAGTGGGTTAAAGCCTCTGCCTTCAGCTCAGGTCATGATCTCAGGGTCCTGGGATCGAGCCCCACATCGGGCTCTCTCCTCAGCAGGGAGCCGGCTTCCTCCTCTCTCTCTGCCTGCCTCTCTGCCTACTTGTGATCTCTGTCTGTCAAATAAATAAATAAAATCTTTAAAAAAAAAAAATTACCTTCCAGGAGCTGGGCTGTGTACAAGTTACAGAAGCAAATAGATTTATTAACCTTTCCTAAGTAAGGCAGTTTAAATGACCCACAATTGATTCTGGGCTCACATGTACTCAGATAACATAGGATTTGGCAGACTATATAAGAGAACTCTAATTATTCATTTATTATTTCTAATATATATATATTTTTTGTATTGTATTTCTCTCCCAAGAAAGACATTATGACATTGGACCCACCATCACAAAGTGCTATTGTTATAGAAAATTTCATTCATTATTTGACTTATTAATTTAAATTAAAACAACAACAACAACACTGCCCTGCAGGGAAAATCCCTGCTACCCTTCAGTGCCTTTTAATGTTATTATAGGTAAGCTCCCTTTACCCAAATATCTTAAATATTTACAGACAAGTTGGGTATAAATCAGTGCTCATTTAAGACCTTTTAGGATTTCAGTGTTTAGGGCTGAGGAAGTGCCCTCGGCTGGAGGGAGCCCTTCGGTAGAGAGGTCCACAGGGAGAGGTCAGGAGGTCCGTCAGGCCGTGGCCTGCCTCTTGGGCAGCCTTGCTTTGATGTTCTCACTGGTGTGAATTGGCAGATGCATTTACTACCTGCCAACTGGGGTTTTAATCCACGAAATTTTAAAATCTGCTCTTTCTGGAGATTTCACCTGAATTTCCTTTTACAAAGGAGCTGGGAAACACTGCTTTTCCCCACCCTGTCCCCTGGGCCTGGGGGCTGGGTGGCTTTGTGAGGCGGTACAGTGGCACAGAGACCTTCATTGTCTATCTCCTTAATCTCCTTAACCCTGAGGTCAAAGGCCTGAGGACACGGGAGGGGGCCTCGGGATCTGACAGGGGAAGGCTGGGGACAGGCACAGCCACCACGGAAGGAACCTCAAGGGATACAGAAGAAATCTAGGCCTTATGAACCCTTTCCACTGCGTGTTTACGTTTCACTACTGGAAGTCTGATCGTTGAACTTCCAGTCCGGCAGGAACAGTAAATGTCCTGCCTCGCTCCCTGCCGGATGCCCTCTGAGATTCCTGCTTCACGTTCTTGGTGCTCCGCGGAGCAGGCAACCAGCCCAGGTCATTGAGGAACCCCGTGCTTTTTTAGGCAGCTTCATGTTCCCAACACATGACCTCTTTTCGTTTAATGCCTTCTGGATTTATTAGGTCTGGGTCCTAGATAATTTATTATCTCCATCATGGTACATGATGCAGTGTTTTCCCTACTGTGAGTTCTCGTTCTGGTTTGTTCTTACAAAATAGGAAATACTCTCAGATGAGCCATTTCTAGAGAGATGTATGTCTAATGGGAACTAGATAAATATCATGTGTCGCTTTTTTTAAAGGGCCACTTAGTGAGCACGGGAACAGTGTGTGTGTTGGTGAAGCTTTATTTTTTCTGGCTCTCCCTGGAAGGATGTAGGCTCAGGCAGCCAGTCTGTTGCACTCACTGACGTATCCCAAGGATCTAGAAGAGTGTCCCACACGCTGTGTTGTTACAGAGCTGTTCAATGAATAGGCCTTTAGTAGATGTTTGTTTTCTATTAAAAATGTGGCACGCAACAGTTTTTTTTAAAGATTTTATTTTTTATTTATTTGACAGAGAAAGGTCACGAGTAGGCAGAGAGGCAGGCAGAGAGAGGGGAAAGCAGGCTCCCCGCTGAGCAGAGAGCCCGATGCGGGGCTCGATCCCAGGACCCTGAGATCATGACCTGAACTGAAGGCAGAGGCTTAACCCACTGAGCCACCCAAGCACCCCCAGTTTGGTTTTTATATTTGATGGATACGTGTGTCGCACATGACATGTACCAATCCTTGTCTCAAGAACTTGATACACTATAATCTGTAGGATTCTTTAGTTTGATAGTATTTGAAATTTTTAATCAACATTTATTGGTGCTATATGTCATTTTAAAAATTATCTGTTAATATGTGTATGGAATGCCTACTACCTTATTTCTTCGTATCGGTGACTGTTGTTACTGGCTTTTACTTAAAATGATCAGTTTCATAATATTGGAACCTGTTGCTCTTCAGTATGTATATGTATGACGCACCTGTTTACACACACTTTCCTTTCACGTGGCTGACAGAATTCCAAGCACGAGACGCGTGTCTGTGAGGTCGGCAGGGGTGGGCAGGGAATGCTCCGACGCGGCATCCGAAGGCAGGTGTGTCTGGGCTGGACGTGGCCACACGGGTCGGATGTGGTGGCAATCTCGATTATGGCGCCGCGGGTCTCCCAGAAGAAAGTACACTTCTGTGGATGAGCACTCCATCTCAATCTTAAAAGTGCCCTTTCTGGAGACAGGAGCTCGGGTCTGGGATGCAGAACATGCCATCAAAAGGAGCTGTGTTTTGGGAGATGGCTGTTCTCCACGTTCGAGCGCTTATATCAGTGCAAGACGTGACTTTAAGTGACCCTCCTCCCGTTCAGGCTGCTTTCATTGCTGTTTGCTTATTTGCGGTGTATTGTTTTCTTCCTTAGGAAACTTATAGAATATTTATTTACGACTGGCTGGACTTACTGCCCCCTTAAGGCTTAAAAAAAAGTCATCAAATGAAAGATGTTCACTGCTTTCCCCCACCCCGGGGTGTGCTAATTAGAAGAACCCCCTTGAGATGCCTCAGTCCGGCCGACCGTGGTCCTGTGGCCACGTTTGTCACGGCCAGTCCGAGGAATGAAAATTGCGGGGACCTGTTCTGTAGGCTGGGGCGCCTTGCCTCCGCGCAGCCGGCCGGCAGTCTGGCCGCCCCGGGCTTCTGCGCTCACCAGGCGTCTTCCCTGACCCCTGGGCTGTCCCGGTGCTGCTCCTGCTGTATTGTCCTCCTGGCACGGGGGTCTGTCAGCGCAGCTGTGCTCTGTGGTCTCCTTATCCACCTGCTTCCCTCCCGCCAGACTGGAGCTGCCAGACGGTACAGCAGGGGTTGCAGCATCCCCAACTCAAATGATTAATGATGATCAAGGACCTCTATTAGCTATTGATGGGTAATTAACGTATTGAGTAACTTTACCAGCACACCCAGAAGTTTTCACGTCATGAAAAAACGGACATCTTAACATACAGTCTGCATTCCTTCTAAACTGAAGGAACACTGTTCTGAAACAGCTCATCCTATGGCTTCCCATCTACACATCTGTTTGGCTAACAGGTGCCAGTCCTGAGAAGGAGAGGACTGTTTAGCGCGGTCAAGTGTGCGAAGTCCTTGCTCCACACTGTTTCTGCGGGACCTCCATTCCCTACTCATTTTTTTTTTCTTTCAGTTTGACTCTAATCCCTTTGTAAACTCTTTGGTTTCTAAGACCTGTTTTTAGGGAGCTATACACAAGCTCTGCACATGGAAGGGAGGCTGTGCAAGGGTTAAATCATGTCTACAATTTATTACTAATACTGTCTTTTTTATTTCTTTTACTTTTTGTCCCTTTTAATTGTCCACATTTCCAAGTTAAGTCCACCCTGTGACAAAGGCACGCCTGCCCAGGCGGCCAGCACAGCATGTGTAACAGTGACTCCACACACACAGAGTCAGCAGCACCGGTCCCAGACCAGGCTCACTCCCGCAGGAGGGCTTTTCCATGGTCTGGGGACATGCTGGGCTGGACCGGAGCCTGTGCACCTGCTGTGAAGCCCTTCCTGTGTGTGTTTCCACAACAAAGCTACAGGAGGACACAACATTCCTGTGATAGCAGATGGTATTGTGCACAACATAAAGGATCACAATGGGTATTGTGGTGCTCACTTTCAGTTTTACTTTCCTTACACCAGAAAAATGTACCTCTTTGGTCCACATGTCAATGGGACATCTATATGTTGTGACTGTGACACAGACTGGGGAAGTTGCCTGTCGAGTCACCAAGTGATTAGCAATCTAGGCCTTCGTGAGGGCTCTGTTGCCCCACGCCTGCCTGCTTACTCTCTCGTCCTGTGGGATCCCTGGTGAGTGGAAGAGTGTGCGTGGCGATGATGCTGGGGGTAGATGGTATCTGGATTTCCTTACAGGGCGGCAGGTGTTGCCCAAACTCCCTCACCTCTAACCCCAGATGCTCTGGTCTTGGTGCTCCTGCCAGGTGCTTGTGTTTCCTGTGTCAGCCCCACCCCCCTACCTGCCGCAGGCGCACCGCACTGAAGCCCCTGTGTCCAGCCTCTGCTCTGGCTTCTTGCTTGTTTCTGCAGAAAAAAGGCCACGTGTCTTCTTGGACGCCCTCCTCTTGGCTAGGTGTCTTCCAAAGCCTCAGCTGCTGTTTTTTTTTTTCAAATAACATAAATAATTACAGAAGGAGTGAGTAATTCTCTAACCAAAACAGAGGAAGTTGAAGTTGAGGTAGATTTTCACCAAACAAAATCTGTACAGCCTAGAAGGGGAGACTTTCCGAGGGTGGGGACCTTCCAGAAGAGTGAGGACATGTACCTGCATATGTTTATTTAAAAGCTCAGATATTCATCTGTCACCTGTTTATTTCTATAACTGTATTTAACTCTTTTGCTGCATTTACTATTTACTACTTTGCTATGTTTATGGAACCAATATGGGGACGCCCGTCTGGCTCAGTGGTGGAGCAGGGTTGTGAGTTTAAACCTCATGCGGGGTGGAACCCGCTTTTAAAAAAAGAAGACAAAGAGAAAGAATAAGTATATAATTGGGTATAGCTTAAAAAAAAAATGCACCTTTCCAATCAATCCTAGTTTTTCTCAGTCATTTGAGGTACAAATATCTTCAACTGACCGTTTCCTTCCTAAAGAGGCTTAGTTATTTCGACATTAACTATTCAAGCCCATCAGTTGTATATGACAGTATATTTTCATTTCCAATGAACACATGGAGACTTTCAGTCTCATTATTTTGGTGGTATCTAAAATTAAAATAAATTTGTTCTGTTTTAATATTTTTCACTAGTATTTTATATTTGTTATAATTCTTGGTATAGGATCAGATTTTGATTTTAATACATGAAATACTGTATAGAAATACTTGCCATAATTTAACATTATTCTCTACACAAAGCTGATCTGATTTTGGAACGTTTACAGAATTTGAAATAGGTATTAGGTCAGTTAATAAGCACGGTTATAAAATATGATTATAAAGATGGAATTTTTGAAATGTTCATATTTTTAAAGAGGACTTAGATTTTTTTGTAATTTAAGGAAGGCTATTGGAGAGAAAACACTGAAGTTTCTCCAGAAGCCAACAATAGTATTATGAAAATTATTTAACATGTATTTGAGTTAAATGAGTTTACTTTCCAAACTTGTTTTATTCAGAAACTGAATCAGAAAACTGCTGACTTTTAACTAGTCGCATGTGAGAAATTAATTTCTTAAACTATTTTTGAGTGGGTGAGCCCTGTAAACCCTCTAATACACAAAAGTGTATCAAAGTACATAAAACGCTTTCATTAATATTCTCATCTTGTTTGGATACAGTGTATCTTCTAAGTGTATGAAATAGACACACATGTACATGCATGTTGACATGATGTCCTTTGTATGCTGTTAAAAGCACTTCTGAGTGAAAACTTCTGATGTCTGCTCTTCATGGATTTAGGGAGAAATCCCAGAGCTCAGGGTACAAACAGACATGTGTTCTGTGTGTTACGAGGCATTTAAACACACGCTCTCCGAACAGAGAGCACTGTGGAGAAATGGATGGTGATGGATGCTGATGAAGCTTCTGTTTGCCTCATTGCAAGTCCAGCTGAAGGTCAGCGTCACCCTAGATCTCCAGGGAAGGGTGCATCACAAGATGCCTAAGCGTTTATTTCGCGTACACGTGGATTAACGTTTACTGGGCTTACTGCTGTCCCTATTCACGGACCTGCTCATTACATAGTTCATCAGATGAGTACGCTGATCTGCGTTTTATATTCTGTTAGAAGGTCAGTGGTGTGCACCCGAAAGCCCAGCACCCTGTGGGGAGTGATGAGTTCCATTAAGAGTTGTAATTCTCAGAAATGTTCTATTAGTCTCCTCTATGTCGTGACCCAATGATCTCACCATCAGGCTCCAAAGTATGTGGCACGGGCTGGAAAGAAGTTTGCTTCTCTGCCAGGACACAGGTTAGGGGTACAGAAGGGAGTCCAGTTTGGGCTGATGGCCTGGTCCATGCTTTGTTTACTCGGGTGTCTGTCCCTGTGTCTCGGTCCTTCTCTGCATCATCGTAGAGAGCTCACCCCCAAGGTCCCACTCCAACCCGGGAAAAGAGGAGGTGAGGGAAACACTCTTCCACCCCGCGGGCTGCTGACTCTGCGTTCTTATGTGGGATGAGGGGCCCCGGGAATCTCGGGGATGTCTTTCCTAAGAAATGGGAAGATCCGTACATATTTCTGATTGCAAGATAGTTAGAAAATGCATCCATGTGTGTTGAATTTTATATCCTCTTTAAGTTATCATCTGTCACAGTAACTAATTTCAAGTCAGGTCAACAATTCATCCAGCCCATTAGTTAAAGTTACTGATCATTTTCATAAAAATCAGGGCCTTCCAGGGCACCATTTCACCGTCTTGTCCGGAGGCTCATCTGCACCATCCCTCGTGTTTCCCTTATACTGCGGACGGTGAGCTACACGTGTGCGATGCGGTGATGAGCAAATATCATGTTGATGGCAGAGATCCACGTTACTGATCAGGGGCTGTGAGACTCTCAGAATCCTCTTCCCGTAGAGACTCTCTCAGTGTCTCTGCCCGGTTGAAAGACGTAACAGATGAGAGAGGAAGACTGGGTCTGGTATTTTCTAGCCAGCTCCCTCGGATTTGGGAAAGCTGGCTACACAGCAGGTCACACCCCCTGTGTCCCCAACCCTGGTGCAAAATGATCAGCCTTGCAGAGAGCAGAATCTGTCTTCCTTGTAAGACACCAGGGATTCCTGATCCAGAGCTTATGGCAAACGCTCTTTGACAATTACATTGTATGAAAATTACATGCATGTGCGAGTAATTGGCAAAGGTCCGGTGCATGCTGTAGGAGCTCAGTGGTCAGTGCCCCCGTGCAGTCTGGTTCAGAGTGGCAGGTGTGCCGGGTCTGGCACTGCCCCCGTCCCTGGTGTGTCATACTCACCTGGTATCCTGCACACCTGTGACCTTCGAAACGCATTATAGCCCGCACCTCTGTCTCTTTGACGTTATTTGGCCACCGTTGCCTTCTCTGTAGATTATCTTTCTAAACTGGACTTTGCCACTGCAGGAGAGCCCAGTCCCCATTTCAGCAGACTCTCCTAGACCTGCCCGCATCCACACACGAGTCCCTTCACGCTTGGTAATTCTGAGAAAATCTGCAGCAGTTCCTTCCAAACCAGAGTGTTTGAATCTCTTTCCTCTGTTCTCGAAATTGCGTTCTGAGCTGGGCTGCAGACAATGGGGCGTTCTCTTTGTAGTTTCAGGGTGTTTACTTCTCAACCTTGCAGCTTCATTTAACTAAGTTATGCTGTGAGATTTAAGCAGCCCGTCAGGGGCGTGGCAAAATGTCAAGAAATTGCCTCATCTGACTTGAATTCGTCGTATCTTTCTTGACCCTTCAAACCTTAGATGAGTTTTTGTGCGGCCTTTGTAAAACTGGAGGGGAAATCCGGGAAGTGCGCCGTTGTTCCCACCAGCCCTCGTGCATGGGGGCCGCTGTTCAGAGGGCAGGTTTGCAGTGAGTTTCGAGAGCTTTCTTCTCTCCCCGTCTCTTCCCTATTTTCCTGGTTCTCCCTTTCCCTACTGCTGCTCTCACTCGGGGCCGTGTACTCCAGGGGGAAGAGAGAGGACTTCTAACATCGTTCGGGGGTGAGTTTGTAGGTCCCACATAGCTTCCCACCGATCCGATCTGCGGGCTTGCCTTTCTTTTTCCAAACAGGTGAGTCCTAATCATTGACGTGAAGGTGAACCGATTCAAGATGCATGTAAAGGCAGCTTTCTGTTTTTTCTCGGCATAGTTGAAGCTCTGCGTGAGATGTAGGGCCTTTCCTAAAAAGGGAAGAATCGGCATTTCTGATAAAGACTCTGAAATTCCACTTCTTAGGAAATCCGAATTTTCCCCCAAGGCCAATTTGTGCCTCTCCTCTTCCCTTAATTAAGTCATGTGTTCGAGACGTAGTTTACAGAGTCTCCACGGAACTGTGCTGTTGCAGGTGCGGGAGAGAACTGCCAATCGGGGAACTAAGCCTCTGCTCTCTTTCTGCTAATTCAAAACAGTGGTGGTGCCAGAAAGAAATGAGCCCAGTAAGTGATACAAAATAGTAGGAGGCCAGAATGGAGCTATTTTAGGTAAACTGAATGGGCGAGACCTCGGAAGAACGCTATCCGTGGATCGGAGACAGGAACCGTAGGAACCATCCTAGAACGGCCTGGATCCAACAGGGTGAGAGTTTGCCAAAGCCCCGAGGAGGGCAAGAGCTTTGCATCATCTAAAGCCATAAAGAAGGCCTTTATGGCTGACGCACAGTGAATCTTTTAGGGGCTGCGGTCAGGGAACTAGCGAGGGGCTAGACCACGCTGGCACTGCTGTCCCTGGTCCAGAGTTGGGGGTTTGTCCCGATGCTCTAGAAGAGCAGGAGCGGATTCAGTCAGGGGGCACCACACATTTGACTTGTGTCCTCAAAGTGCCCTACTCGCTTGCTGAGGATGGAGGATAAAGTTCACAGGAAGAGCGACACTCGCTATCAAAGAGGCCGACACAGTGGACTGGAACAATGAGCTGCTCTGAACTTCAGGTGGGAGTCACGGAGGAGAGAACGGGCGGGGCAGGGTGCTCGGGAAATGACTTTGACAATGGGCGCGTCTGCAGGATGGAAGACAGAGGAGAGCCTGTGAAGGCACCCGGCTGTGGGTGGGGGGTTGCTCCTTGTGTCCCCCGTGGGGGTCTGGGTTAACCGTTCTTAGGCCAGTGTGCACGTCCCTGGAAATGACAGTCGAGTAAGTGGGTGGTGGGTACAGGGCGAGGCCCTCCCTGTTGGGTGGAGACCAGCGAGGGCGGAGGCTGGATGGAAGGTTCAGGGTCAGGGGGGAGCGTGCGAGCCAGGTAACACCGGAGCAGAGAAGGGGAGGCACGCGGGTCGCTCTGATGTCAGCGGGGAGGTAGAACCCATTTCCACGGTGCCATTGTTTCCAGAATAAAGGCCATCGTGAACTGGGATCCTGGCAGTTTCCTCTAGGGGACAACTCCATAGAGCGGCGTCCTGTCGCTGGCGAGGTTTCTGGGCTGAGAAGGGAGTGTGCGGTCTGAGTCAGAGAGCGGTCTCCGTCCGGGATTCCCCTCACCTGCTCATCTCTCCCACCTGCCCCACAGGGTCCTGTGGGGATTTGGGGACCTAAGTCCTTGTGTCCCTGTACATTAAATAGGTAATGTTGTTCTGTGTGTATACACAGAATAGAATTAACCTTCATGTTATATACCAATCTTATCCATACACTGGTTCCTTGTTATGATGGAATTATATCGAAAAGTTGTTCAGAAATTCAAAAAACTTGAAGTTTGCTATAAATGTGTATATATAATTTTTTTAAAATAAATGCTATCCTATATATATAGTACTTGACAGAAAAATATGCTTTACCTTTCCCAGAAGATGCTCTTTTTAATAAAGCTTGAGCTATTAATATGAATTCAATCATGAAAATAACTTTTAGGTTCAAACGAACATGAAAATCATAAATTAGTAACATACTAACACCTGGTAAGCTGAAACTGCTTATGTCCATAACTTTGATTAAAACTATTTTTAGAAGGTAACTGCCAACACATAAAAGAAAAATTAAATCAGGTTAGACTGAGTGACAGCCAAGAATTCATTAATCAGAAATAACATATAATGCCACATGGCTTTATAAATTGTTAAATACCTTTCCTGATTTTCTGTACATAGAACTTCAAATTGGAAGTGATTTTAAATTTGAATCTTCACAAAACCCAAAGTTTCTATCTAAATAAAATGATAGAACCATTGTATTAATTTATATTCATTTTCTTAAATAGGAATTTAATAGATTTGATTTGAATTACTCAAATGTGTATTTTTCTGTGCAATTGATAAGAAGTGTGTGTGTGTGTGTGTGTGTGTGTGTGTGTGCGCACATGACGACAGGCGTGCAGGTCCTAATGTCAGAGGAGAGTAAAAAGACAATAAAGCACTGCCCAGAGCCTGAAAGGGAAAGCGGCCGATGAGAGAAGCGTCCCTTTGAGTGTCTGAAAATGACCTCCAGGTGTGTGGTCGCGCCTCTGTCTTTTGTAGGTCACCTGGGTCCTCGTGTTTCGTTTTCGTCTTTGGATCTCTCGGTGACTGACTTGAGGGCCGGTTTCCCTCTTGAGCACGATTCCTGCTGTCGTCTTCTTCCTACAGGCCACTCGCCGTTTCCCCAAGTCCCCGCTAGTCGCGTGTGCAGTAGCGAGGCTCCTTGTGGCGCGGTGGGCGCTCTGGCCCGAGCCCTCGCTGCACCTGCCTCCCGGGGCCGCCCGCTCCCCTGCAGGCTCCGCTGGCTCCTCACTCCTGCGCCGCGCAGCATTGTGACTCGAGCATCAGGAGCTCGTCCGACCGGGCCGGGTCCCCACCCCCGGCCGCTCTCGCTGTCCGCTGATGGGCACGAACGCGGCTCTGTCTTCAGGCTCCGCATCCTTGAAGCGCTTCACCGGCTCACATCCGATGTAGCTGATCATCTGTCCACCTGCCTCGTCCTGCAAGGACCATCTTCCCTTCGGAGAGTTGGAAACAAGAAGAGCCGTCTCCCTCTTTGTCCCTGAGCTAGCTCATGCTGCAGGAGCGGGGCCACGGTCCCAGCCCCTCGGAGCGGCCCCCGGCTCGCTTGCCCTCGCCGCGTCTCCACGGCCAGGTTGGCGGTATCGGGGCCGCCGCCAGATGAAGGCGCCCTCCCCTCCTTTCCCGCCACCTTCGTGGTTACCTGCATACAACCCCCCGAAAGATGACGTAGCAGCTTCTCTTGTAGACCTCAAGGTAGCTCAGGTAAAACACCACAAGTAAAAACACATTAGCCCCCAAAGTTAAAGACGGCTAGTCTCAGATCCCAGGGTGAAATTTAAAAAAATAAATAAGTTAGACCTTGGAGTTGGGGAGGGTTAGACAGGTGGACGTTCCTGGCTGAGACCAGTTCTAGTTGTTGATCTCAGCTTGAGAGAGCTGCCTTGTCTCAGGGGACCCTGTCCAGGGAGCCCCCCACACCTAACACGGGGCTCCGGCCTCTCTCATTGGAGGCAAGGCTGAGCAGCCAAGTCAACCCCAGGGCTCTCTGTGGGGTGGGCTGAGGCCCTTGTCAGGACTGCGCTGCAGTTCCTGTCCTTTTTCTGCTCAGTCCTGTTTCTTCTCCTCCCCACGAGGTGTATCCTGCAAGCCCTGCCGGGTGGACCTACTCCCAAAACTGTGTTAACGGTGGGTCCCGGGGATCGAGGCTGGAGCTTTGCTCACTTTGTTAGAGAAACCCATGAGGCCCAGATGGACTTACGCTCCCCGTGACTCTGCTCGTCAGTGCTAGAATCACAGGGAAAAGGAAGCCGCCTGATGTGGGCGAGCTCTTTTCCCCTCTGGAGGGGTCACTGGCCACAGAATGAGGCACTGTCATTACGCCAGTGTGAGCCTCTTTATGGTCAAGAACCACTGAGTTTCGAATATAAGAAAGTTGAGTGGGTGTTTCTGTAGCTCGTCTTAAAGAGTGTCCTACCAAGGCAATGATAATTGAGCACCGCATTCTGTTTAATCTCTCAGTTTGGCATTAATTTTCTAAGGTGCTTTCTCAGAGTCCCCCTTGGTTTTCACATTTTTCAGTTTGCAGGAAGAAGCATTGAGAAAGGCATCAGACCTTAAATACGTCTGAAATACCGGCTGTTTTGCAACATCTTAAACTTTTATAACGGATGAGTCATCCTAATTGTCATTGTATTTGTTACTGTCGAGATGGAGAAGAAAATCGGATATCACAGAGGGAGACAGACAGCAGGCTAGAGAGAACAAGAACCCAGTTTCTGGTTCTTCAGCTTTTCTTTTTTTTTTTTTAAGATTTTATTTATTTGACAAACAGAGATCCCAAGCATGCAGAGAGGCGGTGGAGGGGTGGGGTGAGCAGGCTCCCCGCTGAGCAGAGAGCCCGATGCGGGGCTCGATCCCAGGACCCTGGGATCATGACCTGAGCCGAAGGCAGAGGCTTTAACCCACTGAGCCACCCAGGCACCGCACTGTTTTTGTTCTTTGTATTAAACTATCTCCAAATGATTTCTAACATTATTATTATTATTATTTTTTATTTAAAAGCTTTTCAATTATATCAACACAATAGGGACATGGTAATATCCTAGGGTTTGCAGAGGTGTGGGCTCACCTGTGTTCCCTCAGCCAGGTTCCTCAACCTCTCTGGTCTCACCTTTTTTGCAGATAGAGCTGGAAGAACGCCCCTTTGACGAGTTGTGAGGATTCACGTAGCACATCAGACATTTGCTTTCTCCATGTTTCATGTCAGGCTTTTCTGGAAGTCTGCTTGAGGTACACGTAGAGACGCTTCCTTCCTTCAGACTTGCACAACTCCTTCTTCCTCTCACGGGACTCCGTACATGAGTTCTGAGGACACTGCGCTGTGCTCACTTGCACACCCATGCCCTACCTCCCAGACAGCAAGCCACCTCGGGAGTGGGATCTGTGGTGTCTGCACACTTGCAGCCTCACCACTCATCCTGACTTGGAATGCAGTGAGGACTGCTTGGAGGAGGGGGCGTGAGATATCTTGGCATCTTTTACCAGTGTTATTGAGGAATAACTCCTGTTTTTTTTCTCTGATACTTCTTTCTTAGGATTCATTGGCTTTCTCTGCTCCAGGTGCTCATGATGGAGGCCTAAGAGATTTTTTCTTCTTTTAGGCTATACATGCTGTACGCTGTAACTCTCTACCTAAGCATAGGTTTTGATGCATCCCCCGATGGCAGTGTGCCGTTTTACCATTTCAACCTGTTCAAGTATTTTCAAATATCCCTTATGACGTCTTGTTGAGGCGTTAATTAATTAGAAGGTGATTGCAAAGGCTGTGCCAGCCTGGTTTTCTGTATGCTTTCTGACTGATTTTTTGTATGCTTGCTCATTCAATTACGAGGCTTATGTGGAAATCTCCAGCTATCATTTGGTTTTACCCATTGTTTTTTTGCAGTTCTATCAGTACTTACATCATGCCCTTTGGGGATTTGTTATGAAGCGCATACATGTTTAGGACGGCTATGCTCACTCTTTTATCATCATGAAATAAGCTTCTTCATTCCTGGTAATACTTCTTGCATTAAAACTGTTCTGTGTGCTATTAGCACAGCAACTTGAGTGTGCTTTTGCTGAACATTCTGTTCTTTTGGTTGCACTTCCCATCATTTCGCTTCTATCTACTCCTGTCTTTATATTTCAAGTGTGTTTCTTCAAGTCAGCATGACATTGGACATTGCTTTATTCTGAAATCTCACCATCTTTACCTATTTCTTTTTTTCTTTTTCTTCTGTTTAGTTAACATGTCTGATCTTGCTTGAGCACACGGAGTACAATTATTATGCCTGTTTTAATGTTAGCTACTAATTCAACCACCTGTGTCATTTCTGGCTGAGATTTTTTGTGTGTGTTTTTTTTTTCTCCCTCATTAAGGATTGTGTCTTGCTTTTTTTGCAAGCTTAGTTTTTTTTTTTAAGATTTTATTTATTTATTTGACAGAGAGATCACAAGTAGGCAGAGAGGCAGGCAGAGAGAGAGGGAGAGGCAGGCTCCCCACTGAGCAGAGAGCCCCATGTGGGGCTCGAACCCAGGGTCTTGGGATCATGACCTGAGCCGAAAGCAGAGGCCTTAACCCACTGAGCCACCCAGGTGCCCCAAGCTTAGTAATTCTTGACTGGACACCAGCCCTGGAGAATCTTACTTTGGTGGGCGTGGGACAAAAGTTTTTGTATTCCCAAAACCGTTCTTGAATTTTCTTTTCGGATGTAGTTAAATTTCTTGTCTCTGTCTGGTCCTTACTGGGGCTGCTTTTGAAGACTGGAGGAAGGGTGAGGGGAGTTGAGGGTCCGGGGTGACTGCTGTGAGTAGGTGGTCACTCACATACGGTCTCTGCAGGTGGGGGCCTGGGTGCACGACCCCAGCAGGGAGTGGTGGGCATCTGGCTAGCCTCCCCCTACTCTGGTCTTGTGCTGTTAAGATTTCTAAGACGAGATCTAGGTAGCACTCTAGAGTGATTTTCTTCCCCCACCCCTGAGCTTTCTAGTACTCTGTTCTCTGCGTAGCGCGTGTTGAAGATTTCTGCTCTGACTGCTGGGAGCAGGCAGTCTGCTCAGCTCCGCGAGCATTCTGGGCACTATTACCTGTTATCTATTGGTCATTCGTTCACTAGACTGGGGTAATTGTCTGTCCATGCATAGGTCAGTACTCACCTGGAATGCAACAGGGCCCCCAGTCGTTCTCTGGGTGCCTCCCTCTGTGACTTTTAGCTTCTTTGACCTGCCCCATTCTTGTCTCTGTGTCATTCAGGAAGACCGCTGGGTCAGCCTGGGAGTCCGTGCCCTGTGCCTTGGGTATGCAAGTCTCTCCAGGCAACAAAGCCAGAGAAATGGTAGGGACTGTCTCATCATCTCAGGGATCATGTTCCAGCCCTGCGTGATATCCAGTGCTTTGAGGGTCGGTTTTTGTTTTTCATAAATTTTGACTTAATTTTTCCTTAACTTGATTAAGGCAGGAAGGTATATCCAGCCCTCGATACCTCAACTTAGTGGAAAGAGGAAGTGTTCTAGTCAGTTTTCAGTTCTTCCTTATTGGAATTACCAAATGAGCCATGACTGAGAAAGAGTTTGGAGCTGTTTCCTGGAGTCAGTGTATTTGAATTTGTTACCCACCCTTCATGTTGCTGAGTGCGATATTAACCTCTGGAATGGACACGTGATCCTTGTTACATGAATGTCACATGTTAGCCGGCGGCGTGGTAGTTGGGCAAATGTCATTCTGAGCAGGCCTTGCGCTGTTGCTAGTAACCTTGCTCTCTTTAAGGGAACCTGTACAAGGGGTTGTGGTCGTATTTGTTTAAATTTCCTTTACAGATTTTAGAACTACTTTCACCTTATCTTTTCACAAAAGTTGAGACATTTGTAATCAATGGAACATTCGTTTGTTGAATATAAACGTCACTTCTGAGAAGAAGAAAGAAAAATGGTCTTAAAAGTGATTTACGAGTTAATGATCATGTCTATAATCCACCACGTGGCTGGAGGTTATGCAAATGGACCTGGCGAAATTCATGCGTCTGTCATTTCCTTTCTGATGGCTCCGTGACAGTTGAAAAGCGCATCTTGTGTTGTTCCTTATTGCTGTGCGTATCAGTCACATGATGAATTTTCGACCTTTGATATTAGCAGGCATCCATGTGTCCATGATTATTTTTCAGTTTGACTCCTGGGCTCTCTGTTTGGTCTTACTCTCAACTTTTGGTCATTTTTCTATGGAGTTGAATGATTGCCGGGCTCCTTAATTTCGGGTATTGTAGAGGATTTAAACATGAGCTCCCGGGCGCCTGGGTGGCTCAGTGTGTTAAGCCGCTGCCTTCGGCTCAGGTCATGATCTCGAGGTCCTGGGATCGAGTCCCGCATCGGGCTCTCTGCTCGGCAGGGAGCCTGCTTCCCTCTCTCTCTCTCTCTGCCTGCCTCTCTGCCTACTTGTGATCTCTCTCTGTCAAATAAATAAATAAAATCTTTAAAAAAAAAAAAAAAATGGGCTCCCAACCTGTATCCCTTCAGCTTCTTCTACTCTTACTTCCCCAGTCAGAAGAAACTTTATGACTTTCGTGGTCCTTCTTTTCTTGTTGACTCTAGAGTACACCCATGGACACACTCCACGGATTTTAAAACAAAGAGCATAATCTGTTTGAACAAAAATGATCATGTTCTCATACTGCCTCATTGGCCATCATGGTCCTATTCATGCCTTCTCTTTTGTTGGGTCACCCTGTAGAAATTCTTCCTAAGGTTGCTGCTTCCTCCTCTCTGTTTTTCATTTAACTCTTTTTGTTCTAATTTTGCAGTAATTTATTCCCAGATTAATACCTGTGTTGTTTGAGATAGCAAAGGCCCCGCTGTAGCTCCAGATCAGAAAAATTTAGACAACGTCTGCCTTTGACTTAAAAATAGAAGACCATGAGGTCTTCTCATGGTTGGTTGAGCATCTAACTCTTGATTTCAGCTCAGATCTTGATCTTGGGGTCATGAGTTTGATCTTCTTGTTGGGTGGATCCATGGTGGGTGTTGAGTCTACTCAAAAAATAAAAAATAGGAAGACTATGAAAGGATCCATTGCACAAAGTTAAGTGATATAGTAACCCATGTTATTATATCAAGCAAACCTCCATTGAGAAGACTACAGATTTGAAGACACTTTATTATTTCTTTTGATGTTGACATGTTTGTAAGAAAGTTGATTATAGTGCTGAAGAAGAGAAATTCTGGATCCGGCATTTGCAAATCCTACCACCAGTACTTCCAGCTGTGTGGCCATGGAGAAATTACTTAACTTCTCTGTGCTACAGTAGCTTTCTTTATTTACAGAAATAGGATAATAATAGTACTTACTTCATGCATACTGTTAATAAATATAACCCATGTCTAGCTCATAGTATGTGCTGTTGTATTACTATTATTATTACGAAGTATTATTACTTAGTAATTATTACTAATTATTATAAGTATTACTATTATTATTATTACTATTATTATAACAAAATTAGTCATTAGTTATACTATTAGGAATAGTAAAGTAGAATTAATATGGCTAAAAATAGAATGGAATGTCTTTCTTTTTGGTTTCCTATTTTAAGGACAATATTGGTTCCCATGGACTTTTACTAGCTTTGTCCTTTCTGAAGTCGGTATGTATTAGAAGCGCTGCATACTTGTAAGTTTCTGTTATTTCCCTGAAGCGCCCATGGTGCATTGCACCTGGGGAAAATCAGAATTGTGAATGTCTGTTGATCCCTCCTTCTGTTCCGGACATCCTGTTAACTGTTCAATCTGTATTTCCTTTGGTTTCACACACACCCATCTGATGAAGTTCCAGAACCTAAGTCATGTTTGGTGGGGTGAGGTTCGGAGCTGACGACTAAAGAAAGAATTCTTGAGACATCTTTGGTGCAAAATGGTGGTTTATTAAAGCACGGGGACAGGACCCGTGGGCAGGAAGAGCTGCTGCTGCCCCGGGCATGTGAGGAGTGGCTGGTTATATACACAGGAGTTGGGTAGGTGAGGACAAAGGGGTGTTCAGAAGGGCTATTGGGGTAAAGAAGACTGTCAGGATATTGAAGGCCTGGTCACTATCAAGCCAAGGCCACTTTCCCTCTAATGAGGCACTAACATAAAGACAATTGGGAGTCTCCTGGTGGAATGTTACATTCCTGCTATCAAACGTCCTTGTGAGTGAGATTTAGGTCTTAAAAGAAATTTAACTTTATTTACTTTTCCTTCTACCTCCGCCTCCTTCGGTTTTTTATGGAGGGGAGGGTGACGTTAGGGCTTGAGGAACTGAGTTATGTATCTTTGGAAATTGGGCTATTGATAAGGTAACTTCTTTGTTGTAAATCTCAAGGACATTTGTAAACCAAGAGAGACTCCTGCCTTGCAGGACTGTGATCTCTGCAAGATAACCATTTGCTCTTCTTGTAGGGCAGTCAGGGGTGCCTGAGGGATGTCACACATGTTACCAAGGGGAGTGGGTGGAGAGGGGGTGCAGGGCGCCGGCCCCTGCTCCGTTCTCAGCCAGCCTCCTGCTCCCTCATCACATCCATAGGCTTTACATGTCCTCTCCCCATACAAGACACAGAAACTGAGATTTAAGTCATTGGCCCCAAATTCCAGGCCATTTCTGAAGTGGAAACACAAGTCTGAGAGCCCGTCCCCTTCCCATACCCCCGCACACGGTACTTCCCTTGCTGAATGTCCGCCGCTACAACTGCTGCTCTTAGAGGGGAACTTTCCTTTCGAATCTGGCCAAATCTTACCAATTTCTACCTTGAAATGTACATAAAACTCACGTTGCCGTTTGGTTCAGTCCTAGAGCTCCTGTCACTGTTCAGAGTAATAGTTTTCCCGCGGCATTTCGTCCTCACTGATCCTCTACCATGAATAGTGACTGGGAAAGGTGGTATGTGTTATTGCGTCTCCCGAGCGGTCCTTGGGGGTTTTCTCACGCCACGACCCCCTCTCCATCCTCCTGCTTTAGCAGCCGTCCGTGATTTAGAGAGTCTGTACTGAGAAAAGAGGTCAGGTGTCAAGATTTGTCAGGATTTATGGGGTTTTGCTAGTTCCAAGATTTTTTAAAGTCTCTGAAAATTAGATAACCCTATTTTTCTAATCACTCCCCAAGGCTGTGGGAGGGGGCACAAAGAGTCAGGGACACCCACAGCTCCTTAGTTTACATTTCAAGTGCTGTGTGTCACGTGGGCACTCCAGGTTTTGTTTCCTTAAGCTGCAGGGAGACTCCTAGAAAGGCAAAGTGTAAACAAACCATCTGACATACACCCTCTGGGACCCGGTTTCCAAAGGATTGCGCCCAGTGGCATTTCACTGATTGTGGCAAGCTGTGAAAAACAGCTGCCTCTCCCCCCATGGATTCCAAACTTCCATTCACTAGCCTTTGGTCCCGTTCAGAATGAATATGAAAGCTCTATTTTATTTCTGCATCATTGTGGTTTTGCTTTTCTCCTGGAAAAGGAGTTGACAGGAAGCCCGTTTCATCACTTAAACAGTCGGGGTCAAGGTTCTAAGGAAAGCCTAATGAAGTCCCTGAGTTGTGACCAAGACGCTTGCCAAACCAAATGCGTCAGGGCGGGAATTTCCGTGAGTGTAATTAGAATGGCAGCCTGTGTTTCAAGCCCTGGGTGTGCGGACTTGGCTTCGTGCGGTCCGAAGGAATGAGACCTGCCTTGAGAAGGAGGAACTGTGCCCAGAGCTCCTTTCAAGAAATGCTTTCCCATTACCAAATGCATGCGTTGGGTGCCGAATTCCCATCACCCAAATAAGAATTTCTTTCTTGAAGCGTCCATGGGAAAGAGTGCAAATTACTTCAAGAAAGGATTTAAGGGAATTAAAATTAGAGTTCCAGTCAATTCAATAAGTATTTACTAAATACTTAATGTGCGCTCATTACCATGGGAGACACAAAGGGACATTCACTATCTTCAGGGGAACTGGGTAAAAAATTAGTTAAAATGAAATTGGCAGAAATGCCGTTTGGATGGAGTTTCTGTTAAATTACGCTTTCCCAGCCCTGGATTTTTGTGTGTTGGCCAAGTTTTACGTGCCGTGGCCTTTCTCGCTAGCATCGTTCACATTTTTTATTATTTTTCCTAAAATCAAGTTCATTGACAATAAAATACTCATTCCTCAAGTCAAAAATTTATAACCTCGTCCTACCAACCAGTGACACTGAATTTTTCAAGTTAGCGTTTGATCACTTTTCCCATCTGCGCGGCCCAGACCCAGAGAGGCCCGTCTCTGCCCGTGGCTCTAATGGGTACGGCCGGCGTCAGTAGCGCCACCGTCTCGCTGACAGTCAGCAGCTGCGCCTGAAGAAGACCCTTTACTCCGTGTACACTGTTGGAGCTGCCGTGCTCATCGGAGGCACCTTCCACGGGCTCCTCTGTTTTCTCTGGCGGTCAGTGACTTTGAACGTCCGCATTACAGAGTCCTCCCCTAGCCTGGTGATCCAGAATGGCCAAAACGATCGTTCTGTCCGAATGCCCACAGCTGTCTGTTTCCAAATGCTGCGTTCAACTCTGTGAGAAGTTCTAAGACTTGGAAGTTTTCTTTTCAGAGGCCCACTTTGGGAGATCCCGGTTTTCAGGAATGATTTTTCTTCTTTTTTGTTTTTTTTCCCTTTTTTCCTTAAACATTTCAAAGTCCATGCAATTCCACACGTCCTAGCGATATGATTGCACAGCCAACTTTTACCTACAACCTCTCCTCCACTTTTCTCTCAGTGTAGTAAATAGGTATCACATAGGATGGCGTTTGCTCAAGAAGCAGCATCGCGTGCAGTCTCTCCTATTGTATCGCTGTTACTCTGGTCTTGCTGTGCAAAAGTCAGTTATGTTACCTGCACCAAAGCTAGTCACTGAAATGATTTCTTGCTATTTTCAATAGGGAAGTAGATAGAAAAGTTGTATCAGTCACATTTAGCTTTCAGAGTAGCTAATGGGGTTTTTCCACTTCTGAAAGTCATCACGCGTTGTGGTTCTCTGTAGCTGGTTTTAACGTTTTTAATAGATTTACTTTGATGACTTTTGTCTTCGGGGAAACAATTTATCTGGACATATTCTAAAGTGAAACTATGTACCTTCTCATAAGTCTTTATACCATTTAATGTAAATAATAAAGGTGTCTTTGAAAAAAAAAAAATCAAGATGGGCAACTGGCTTGTTCAGCATGTTAATTGGCTGACTTTGGCTCAGGTCATGGTTCTGGGGTCCTGGGATCCAGGGCCCCACCTGGCTCCGTGCGCAGCTTTGCCTGCTCTCACTTTCTCTCTGCCTGCTGCTCCCCCTGCTTGTGCTGTCAGATAAATAAATAAAATCTTAAAAAAAAAAAAAAAGGCAAGGAAGGATTTGTGAATTCTAAATATTCTTGCAGCAGGAAGGAAAACCCCAAAAGCATTCATATGTACATATTTCCCCCACCCCCATCTCTCTTTTCCCATTGGTGGTGGAAATTCAGCCCCCCCCCCCCCCCCATCTCTGGCTTTCAGATCCCCAGCTCTGCTGCTGAGCAGATGTCCTGC